>NW_015505836.1:1037187-1050039 GCF_001515645.1 Sinocyclocheilus grahami
GTCCCGGGAATCTCATAGTAACTCTCTATTGACGTGTCTACAGTTTCAGCGTTGCTGTTTACTCAGGGAAACCCTATTAGAGTATGCAGAAGAAATTCCATCTTTGGCTCGCGGACCCATCCGCTTCAGTTTTTCCATCCAACATGGCCCTTTCCCTTTCCTGCGGACTCCCACCCATCACTATCTTATTCAGATCAGGCTGCCTTTCTGGATAAGTGCAGCAGCTGCAAATAAGAGTTATATCCTCCAGATTGGCAAGAGTGCGACCTGTGGAAAAAAAGCGAATCCTCTCGTGGGTTCCCCCCGCAGCATTGGGGGGCACAGGGCCAAGAGGAAGCCCTGGCCAAGTATAACAAACAAAAAGGCTTTCCCCAGCTCTCCCAGGCAGCCCATTCCACTGTTTGACAATGGGTTGCCATGGCACTTGTTTTGCGAATCATAACACTGTCAACATGTCCAAGAAGTTTTGGAGCTATGCAGTTTTCTTTTCCTTTTTTATTTGTGAGGGTGAAAAATCACCCATTTCCTTGTCAGGAACCCCCTGCATGAGACATAATGTACCACCAGACCCCCTGAATTCCCAAATTGCCTTACAGAAGTGACACTGGAATCTTACGCCTTCCCTTGCCAGTATTCTGCCACATCGTGGTTTGGCCATTTTCAAAGTATTTTTTTGAAACAATTGAAAAACAAAACAGAGGGTGTGTGTAAGGAAACGTGCAGCCGTATCCATCCAATTCATTCTACCTAATTCATTCCCATTTCATTCTTACTGAGTAATGGAAAGTATATTCTCTAAAGCCAGTGGTACAAAATAGATCTTTCATTCATTCCACTTTATATAATACACATTATTGCTAGTGTCTCACTGTCCTTGAGTCATATGTGTGAGAAAATGAAAAACTAAATGTTAACACAACAAGAGATGGACTTGACAAGCACTCTTCCTGCTATTGTCTAAAAGCAGACAGGGACATTTCTAATGGTGCATTAGCATGTTGTCTGTCAAAGAATGTGACAGAATGGCTCCTGACAATGCATTCCTGTGACCACATATTTTTACGGACAATTTGAAAGCATGTGTCTCTTGATGCTTCTGAGCCACTGTGTAGATTGACACACTATGTAAGAATCAGTTTCTAAAGTTTCCCAACCAGTATACAACTATGAACGCCTACTAGCAACCATCAGAAGAGCAGTTGGTCAACCTGTAGCTACTCACCATCATCAAGGTAGGCCTGGTCCAAGTTCTCTTGCTTGACTGTGACTCGTCCAGGAACGCTGGTTCTCTGTTCTTCCGTCGAGGAACCTCTCTGGGGCTCAACTTGGACGGGAGGTGACCTGTCTTTGGCCACTCTCTGGAGGAAGGGCTGTTGTTGGATGACTGTGGGGTAATTCTGAGGATGCTGAGGTGCCAGGGCTGGTGCTGGTGAACGGTTTGCCCCTGTGGCTTGAGGACCGTGCTGATTGTAGCCCTCACAATAAATGATGTGCTGATGTTCTGGGGGTGGTGGTGTGGGAGGATCTACTCCTCTGAGCAGGTGGTGGTTGGTGGGAGAGAACTGGATGATTGAGGGATGCTGGTTGGAAAGATGCTGGCCAGCCAGGTGAGCAGACTGGGCTGGGGAACCCGTGTGGACCAGAACTGATCGATGGGAGTCTGGGATCATAGTAGCACCCGTCTGAGAGTAAATAGGACTGCTTGACAAGCTCTTTCCAGGACGGGAGTACATTATGGCTGGGCTCTGCTGCTGAAATCGGTGGTCCGGAGGGGAGACACCCAGGCGGGCCTGCTGACAGGGGACAAGGCCAGGAACCAGGCTGCTCTCTGGGGTGATGACCCCTCGAGGGTTATAGTACTGCTGGGGAGACACCCCCAGCATCTGCGACATGGAATAACCCATCCGACCAGATTCATATTCATCCACTGGCTCTGTCTTACGCACCCACACATTGTTCCAAACCTGTAAGGCCATCGTTAATCTTCAAGACACAAATTAAGATATTTTTGATGAAATCTAAGCACTTTCTGACCCTGCATAGACAGCAATGCAACTGAAACGTTTTATGGCCCAGAAAGGTAGTAAGGACATCATTAAAATAGTCCATGTGACATCAGTGATTCAACCGTAATGTTATGAAGCCACGAGAATACTTTTTGTGCACAAAGAAAACAAAAATAACAACTTTATTCAACGATTTCTTCTCTTCCGGGTTCGTCTCCACTGCCATTCACGAGAGTGCCACAATGTATGCGTGTGCAGTCCTCTGCTTATTTTAACAATTACTATTTTAACGATGTCCTTACTACCTTTCTGGGCCATAAAACATTTCAGTTGTGTTGCTGTCTATGCAGGGTCAGAAAGCTCTTGGATTTCATCAAATATCTTAAAGGGGTCAATCCGCTGCCTCTGCTCACTCTAGCCCTCCGGCCATTCCTCACTTTATCCCCCGACCTCTGCTCACTCTAGGCCACCGTGCGTGACGCTGTGAAAGCGAAACTACTTTGTTTGGCCTTCCAAAAATGGACACGACTAGAAATCAGTGGTTAAGTTGTATTTACAACACTGTTCCAGAACTTCAACCCAAATATTCAGATGTGTGCAGCACATTTTATGGAGGACCGTCTCCTGATGCTGGGAGAGTAGACTACAATGCCGGCTGTTCTGACTCAAAGACTGTAAGTACGTCTTTTATATTTAAAGAGTTTTTATATTTTATATATTTAAAGCAATTTTTTTGGGCAGTGTAGAGTAGGGCTTGTTGTTTGTAATTTCTCCGATCACAAATGCAGACATGGTTTTATGTTTACGCGGCGCGATGCAACGCAATGCGTAAAAAGACAGTATAAGTCATTATAATCCATAATTATGTCCCCCACCGGATGCAACGAATGCCTTGTTTATAATGGGTTTTCATGTTTTTGAATCATCACTCCGGTCTGACAGGGCATCATCACAATATGGTGAGGGGCGTAACATTTCCATCACACGCTTGAGGTATTCGGCCAATCACAACGCACTGGATAGCTGGTCAATCACAGCACACCTCGCCTTTTCAGACCAATGAGCTTTGCAAAAATCGACGCGTTTCAGAAAGGCGGGGCATAGAGGAGAAACAATAATGTACAGTATGTGGAAAATAATGTGTTTTTTAACCTTAAACTGCATAAACACATTTCATTACACCAAATACACAAAATAATGTTCTTTTTAGCAGCATCATATGACCCCTTTAATTTGTGTTCTGAAGATGAACGAAGGCCTTACGGGTTCGGAACGACATGAGGGTGAGTAATTAATGACAGAATTGTCATTTTTGGCTGAACTATCCCTTTAACATTCATATCATGTAAAAGTTAAATTATATTCAATATACTAAATGCAAACTGAGGTCATACACATATAAAAAATATTACAAGTACAATAAATAATACCCCTAACCACCTTAAGAGAGCAAGAGCAAAAAGACTCTGCGCACCTGGTAGAGGCGTGTAGGTGAAATGTTGCGGTTGACTGCGCTTCCGTTTCCCATTTATTACATAAAAGTTGACTTTGGCAGGATTGCAAATGGATGGGTCTCTATATGGAGGCACTTCAATGAACAGCATGCTCTGTGAATGAGATAATTGTTTTATATGGCACATCTACAGTATAGATGGTATACAAGAAGACCACTGAATATAAACCTTCAGAAAGTATAGTTATATATGTAATGCAGATGTTGGACTTACTGCCTGACTTTTGTCTTTGTCAACTGTGGCTTCCAATTCCCAAATTTGCTGTCCATCTGGAAATAGAAAGATTGATGATTAATTTAGTTCAAATTGGGTTGCCAATTAAAGCTGAGATTAGATCTATCTATCTATCTGTCTATCTGTCTGTCTATCTCTCTGTCTGTCTGTCTGTCTATCTCATTATTTGTGAGACAAACAGTCTTGCATCACACATGCTTTGAGTCAAAGTTCTTTCCTCAGTTGTTTGGGAAAATCCAGGTTTAGCCAATCGGCTTTATGATCACAATACTTTGACCTTTCTCATTGGCACACATTGCTTCTTCCCTTAAGTTCTTAATGACTCAACTCTGTTTTGACAGGTAAAGTAGGTGATGAGTTGTGGGTTCATCTGTCATATCCATAGATCATAGGTTTCTTACATAATTCCTCGCCTACAGACTGGTTCCCATACTATAGAGATTGCATGCGGCACAAGTCAGTTACATTTCAACCTATTTCTACCCACAGTTCTACCCCACACCCACTTCCTGAGACATTAATGCTGACCTCACAACACACGCTCAGATTGGCGAAGTCTGCAGATAAAAATATGAGTTCTCAGTACAAACACAAACCTTTCTCATTAACTTTATGTAAGACCAAATGGTCTGCACTGTGCATCCCTATCCCAAGAGTAACTGTGCGTTCACACCGCCGCCGTTGAGAGCGTCAAAGTGGCCGGAAGTCATTCATTTTCAATGTGAGCCGGCGTCAAGTAGCGTCGAGCAGCGGCACGGCGTGACTTGGACGTTGAGGGCATCGAGGAAAGTTGAAATCAGGTCAACTTTATGGTAATAAGCTATGACACGGTTCGGCGGCATCTGGCGGCAACCAATCGGAACGTAGAAGTCCACCGCTTGAGAGGATTCCAGAGAACGCAGTCCTGCAAACTTTGGTTCCGACCACATTAGTTCCCAAGCAAAATGGAGGAGAGGTTGATTATTGCTGTGGCGGGTTTCCCAATAATCTATGACGTGTTGTTATAGTAATAATAATCTAATGACATAATAAATAATAGTATAATAGTCCCAGTTCACTTTTAAACCTTTAAATCAATTTTCCTGATTATACTTACATTAAGTAATGTTTATACCTGATTATACTTACTTAAGTAACATTTTCAATGCAGGACTTTTACTTGTATCAGAGTATTTTTACAGTGTGGTATTAGTGTTTTATATACATTATGAGGTAAAGGATCTTAATACTTCGTCCACAACAATATTTAATGCATCCCCTTTAAATACAAGATAAGCATTCTACATCAGAGCGTCAGAGCGTCCACAAATCTTTCTACAGCGTTGTTGGCAGGGCGGCCAGAGCAATTTTTGACGCTCTCGATGGCGGCGGTGTGAACGCACAGTAAAAGAGTAATTACATAATAGCTCACATTGCATTCGGTCTTCAGTGTTTGAATTTATACACACATTTCTACCCATTTCTTTAGACATCACTACTGACAGTCAAAAAACACTACATGCTCAAATTGGCAAAAGTAAAAGATCCCAGAAATGTATACTCAATCAAAAGTCCGAGATCTCAGTATGAACTCAAAGCTCTCTCATCAACCTTATCTATGACCAGAGTTGTGCATCCCTAATCCCAAGGATCTTTTTCAAAAGGAATTACATAACAGCACACGTTGCATTCTGTCTTCCATGCTTGAATTTATACACAAAATCCAAAAACCATAGTAATAGAAAATAAACAACATTAACCAAAAAAATATCTCTTTTAAACCAGAACAGAAAATAGCATTCCTGCCGAATTAGTCACTAAACCAGGAACGATTTTGCTCCGTATCACAGCAGCATGTGGGAAACCCCTCGTTGGGCTGCAAATGAGAGACGTGCGGCTCAAATGAGTCAGGACTAGTGAGGGGGATTCCACTAGCAGTGCCAGGACAACGTCTTAAAACTGCTTTATGATCAAACTGCTCCGTTTCACCCGCGACAGGTGATGAGTGCTTCATCCTTGGCCATTCTGTTTGTTTGCAGTTTGTTCCAAAGCTCCTTATTCAGGATCCCATGGGTTTGTTTTATTACTTTTTCTTATAATTAGCCATAGAAGCTTTAAGAGTGGAAGCCCAGCTCGGCGTACAGAGCGAAATCGGCAAGAGCCAACAAAATTCCAGCCAAAGACAGCTGTCTTCCATTTCAGAGGGATTTCACAGTCATAACTGTTCAGAACGCTCTGTCAAGATGGGAAACCCTCCACAACAAAAGCAATACTTATTTCTATTCTTCTATTTCACTTTTAGAGTAGAAATGCAAATGGCAATCACATACAATGGTGCCCAAAATATTTGGACTGTATTTGTTGTAGAAACTCTTAAAATTGAACGTACAAATGTCATTGCATTATATAACAAAACATCAAAGCAAGAGGCATCTGAAAATAAATGTTGTAGGAGGAATATTCTTCATTAAAAAAAATGTTTTATAATTCAAAACCTAACAGACTTCTTTTGAAGCAATGTTCTGCTTGAAAAAGGGTGCTTGGGCTACCTTTTTGTTTTGACATTTTGTCATCTAAAGCAACGTTTAAGTATATAATTTCTGCAGCACTGGCATTGTAAAATAATAGCTATATATTTAAAATTGATTTTATTATTTTTAATAAATAAAAATATATTATATTGCATCCTGAGATTAATATTAATACAACATAAACATAATATTACAACTTATATATGTACAAAATGATGCAGTTATTGCGTGCTATAGTCAGAATGTGTGATCCTGTTGTGGATGCGCTCTTCCCATATCAACGCGCTGAAACACAGCAACTAAACCCAAAGAATTCACAACGTTTTATTATAATAATGTTCTCATTAGAATGTTATATACACGACATTCCCAATCATAGTTATTAATGTTGTGCACTGCTGTTTGAGCTGCGTGCGCTGAGCTAAAGATGATCACCGGTAAACTGAAGCGCTCTTTTAACTTAACTGTTTTATAATTCAAAACCTAACAGACTTCTTTTGAAGCAATGTTCTGCTTGAAAAAGGGTGCTTGGGCTACCTTTTTGTTTTGACATTTTGTCATCTAAAGCAACGTTTAAGTATATCATTTCTGCAGCACTGGCATTGTAAAATAATAGCTATATATTTAAAAATGATTTTATTATTTTTAATAAATAAAAATATATTATATTGCATCCTGAGATTAATATTAATACAACATAAACATAATATTACAACTTATATATGTACAAAATGATGCAGTTATTGCGTGCTATAGTCAGAATGTGTGATCCTGTTGTGGATGCGCTCTTCCCATATCAACGCGCTGAAACACGGCAACTAAACCCAAAGAATTCACAACGTTTTATTATAATAATGTTCTCATTAGAATGTTATATACACGACATTCCCAATCATAGTTATTAATGTTGTGCACTGCTGTTTGAGCTGCGTGTGCTGAGCTAAAGATGATCACCGGTAAACTGAAGCGCTCTTTTAACTTAACCAAACGCATTCTATATGAGATAAATCAGATATACATCAAATAAACACAATATTACAACGTACAATTGCACAAAAGGCTGCAAACGAACAGCGCGCATCTGTGTCTCTGAAGGAAATAATGCATTATTTATCGGCTTTAAGATATCGGCCAAATTTTCTTATCAGGCCGATATCGATAACAGAAAAAATGAGCATTTATCGGCCGATACCGATATGGTGGCCGATATATCGTGCATCCCTATATAATACAATATATTATTATATAAATATATAAAATAAATTTTACAACATTACAAAGCTATGTAAAATCTTTCACTTTAATATTTAATAGAAATAAATGTAAAAACCTAGAATCTTTTAATGTAAAACTGTCGCTGTGTCATGCTCGTCGGTATGTTAAAATAAACAGAGAGAGGATCTTGAATAAATCTGACCATTCTCACCCTCCTGTCAATTACACATATGACCTTTAAGTGTTTAAATACTTTGTGAGCACACTGTATATTTAGAAAAAGGGAATGTTTTAGTTACGGAGAGAGAGGGGCTAACCCTTGAAAAGCAACATCAAAAAGTTACCTAAAAGAGCACTTGATGAGTCACAACTCTTTTCTGACAGACTAAACACACTGGCTTCTACCAGGCGACTACACCTAAAAGATCAATAAACAGAACTTTGCATCCTACCAAAACAAGCAAAAAGCAGACGACACATTGCGTACATCAATAAAACAGAATGTAAACAGCAGTAGTGAAGCAAATGTGAACACAATGGGCCAAAAAAAAAGCAAAAACAAAAACCGGCAATGAGAACTTTGAAGGTTGAAGGAACACTTTCTAATCACACAGCTGTGACTGGATTTTATTTGCAAGCAAAACTGCCGGGTGCCACCTGTCTGAGGCAAAAAAACAGCATCAATAAGAGCAAGTAGTCATAGCGCGCGCGCGCGCACACACACACACACACAGACAGACACAATCCATCTGCCGTTTAGCATGCATGAAAGAGCACAGTGTGGGGGGGTGCCATAACAATGACACCTGCAGGCAAAAGGCTCTGCCACCAACACCACAACAACCTCTAAACACACACTTCATACACTAAATGCTCTTCTTATGAGACCTTCTAGTCTTTAAGGACACTAAACTCTTCAAGATCTGATTAAAATCAATACAGAATGGCATTTGCAACACATTTTAATTCAATAATGTGATGCATTTCCTAAACACTGTAGTGGAAATCACTGTACAGACTGGGGAAAGAAAATGTATAGAAGCTAAATGGAAACTAATTAGAGGTAATATTACAACAATTAATGTTCACAGTAATACCAGGAACAGAAGTTGTTCTGTTATTGATCAATATTAATGGATAAACAAGTTGGGGAATGGGAAATGGTTAACATTTAAATGGTTGGGATGAAGAAAAGCCACCGCAGGTGAATAGGATAAAAATTTTAGGATAAAGATTGCATATTTAAATATTATGTTTAAACATGCAAATGAATTATCTAATTAAATATGTACTAATTTGCATACATTTCCAGAACTGAAATCTGGACATTGGTTTCATGTTTCATTTTGGTGACATATTAGAGCTAAAGGTTTTTACAGAGAGAATTTTGGATATCTGTTTTTATATATTTTCACTAATTTTATTTTATTTTTTTTCAGGAATAACGTGTTGTATAAAATCAGGCAAATTATATAATATGAAGAAATCCCTCCCTAAAAACCTTCAGAATATAGATAAGAATAAAACTTAAGTTGTAAATAAGTACTACTGAAGTGGAGAAAAAAAAACAGCCTTTAAAGATATGTTTTGTAATAGACAAAGTGCGAGAAAAAAATACTTTAAAGTGTATTTTAGATGTATTTGTTCCACTAGTCTGAAACAACATGTTATGTAAAGCCAGATCAACAATAATGCATGAAAACAATGTTTTTGCCTGTAGCGTCTTGCCTTCATTTTGAATTTGTAGAGATATGGTATTGTTTTTAAATGCATGCTCTACAGATGATATGCTACTTACTTCTGGAAATTTTAGAGAGCAGTTAATTGGACAAAAATTATATAAGCCCCGAGTATGATGATGTTATCATTACTGTAAGATGCTTGTATCTGCTAAAAGCTTATTTTGTCAACTTAAGAGTGCACTTGCATATTGCAGGCCTCAAAGCTTACATTCGTCAACTAAAAACAAAAAACTCCCATTTGAAATTAATTCAGTGCAACTTTAATGTAGACTAAAAAAGACTAGAAAAACAGGTAAACCCATCTGATAACGACAGTGAAACTGGAACCCGGTAAGAATCAACGTAGATCAGCCGCTGCAGTGTTTGTACATAAAGCTGACACTGTATTCAGATCAGAAATCTAAAACTTCATGCAAATGCGAGTGAAACAGATTAGAGAAGGTCACAATTCAAATGAAAGCCTAATGGTCTTTTGCAGTCCGCTGTCATTCATAAAGTTCAGCCTTGAGTTTGTGTGTGTCTGCAATGATGTTTTAGCAGCTGTTCAGTTCGAGTATTTATTCTGTTAGTTTCAGATAAAACAATGACTCATGAATATGGGAACAGAATGACAAAACAACCATTTCGCATTACATTGTTTGTGCACTATGAATAATGTCTGATCAAATAAGCCAGACAACACACAAGAGCAACTCTACCCATGTTTGTCACTGAACACAAAGGCGACACACTCTTCAACAGAAGTGCCACCCGCACACTGAAACAACAACAAAGAAAGGACAATGACGCTTTGCCTCTTATCTGCAAAATAGTGCAAATTGTTGATGGGTAGATTGTCAGCGTATAGTTTGCTTCTCAGTGTGAGTCACAGAAAACAAACAAAAAACACAAAAACAAGTGCCTTATAAAAGCAATAGTGGAAATGACAAAAAAACAAAAACTTTGTTACATGAAAAGAAAATGGCAAGACCTGTTATTAAAAACCTCATGAAATCAAAAATGTTTTGTTCGCTTTGAGGTCATCTGTACGTAAGTGTACTTCTAAACATTGACAAAATTCACTTTTAGCAGATTTTGAGATACTACTATAGTTTTTATTCTTATTTAGAATTAGTTTTTAATTTATATTTGTATTTTTTATTTAGTAATTTTGTTGTTTTTGTCCTTTTTAGTTTTTTTAACACGTCTATAGTTTTTATAACAAGCCAAAATTCACTTTTAGCAGATTTTGAGATACTACTATAGTTTTTATTCTTATTTAGAATTAGTTTTTAATTTATATTTTTATTTTATTTTAAATTTTAGTAATTTTGTTGTTTTTGTCCTTTTTAGTTTTTTTAACACGTCTATAGTTTTTATAACAAGCCAAAATTCACTTTTAGCAGATTTTGAGATACTACTACTAGTTTTTATGAATATTTAGAATTAGTTTTTAATTTATATTTGTATTTTTTATTTAGTAATTTTGTTGTTTTTGTCCTTTTTCATTTTTTTTACACGTCTATAAAGTTTTTATAACAAAACAAAATTCACTTTTAGCAGATTTTGAGATACTATTATTAGTTTTTATTCATATTTAGAATTCGTTTTTAATTTATAATTTTTATTTCATTTAAAATGTTAGTAATTTTGTTGTTGTTTTTGTCCTTTTTAGTTTTTTTTTACACGTCTATAAAGTTTTAATTACTTTTTATTTCAGTTTTAGTTTTTGTTATTTTAGTACATCAAGTTATCAAACTAAAATGAGAAATGTTGCTTTGGTAGCTAGCTGAAAATTATTTTTATATTTCTTATTTTTTCAGTTAACGTTTTTTTCTTTTAAGTAACAGTTTCTTATGGTTTTAATTTTAGTTTTAAATTTCAGTTTTAGTTAACTATAATAACCCTGATAAACACTCCTTAAAATGTAAACAACAAAGTTTTTGTTCAATAAAACGCCCATCTGTGTTTCTTTTCTAACCTTATTTCCTTTCCCAACCACGTATGGGCTGCATTGATTCAGTTTTAGTTTTTGTTATTTTAGTACATCAAGTTATCAAACTAAAATGAGAAATGTTGCTTTGGTAGCTAGCTGAAAATTATTTTTATATTTCTTATTTTTTCAGTTAACGTTTTTTTCTTTTAAGTAACAATTTCTTATGGTTTTAATTTTAGTTTTAAATTTCAGTTTTAGTTAACTATAATAACCCTGATAAACACTCCTTAAAATGTAAACAACAAAGTTTTTGTTCAATAAAACGCCCATCTGTGTTTCTTTTCTAACCTTATTTCCTTTCCCAACCACGTATGGGCTGCATTGAAGTTGACAGGAATTAAGTAGCTTCAGTGCTTACGTTCAAAGTACAAAGCGTCAAGTGTTGTTTCGCTGTGACGTAAACTAAAGGCAATTTGTTAACTTGTTTGTTCATTCAATTTAGTGGCTGAATTGATCATGCTTTCAGCTACAAAAAAAGTGTAGTACTCCCAGCTCTGTCTGACACTTTTTACCATATTTAAAATAAAAATAAATTAATAACAATAATAATAATATAAAATAATAAATATAAAACAAAAATAAACAGAAACAGCAGAAATAGTAAAAGTACTACACCAGCAGTAAGTCCTCCTGGGAAGTTATTACTTGGAGGACTTGAGCAAGGCATTAGCATGATTAGCAGAATCAAGTAACAAACCACACACATCCAGTATGTCCAGCCCCAACTTCCTGTTTCAATACATACTATGTTAACACAGGCGGGACTATTGCAATAAACTATTTCTTGGGGTGATTATATCTCAAAATCTGCACAGAAAAAGTGAAAAAAAGGGGGAAAAAAGTGCAGATTCCACATGGACTTGTAATCTTTGAAAACGAATCTTGAAGCACTTACCATGAGTCTTCTCCATGAAGAGCACCTTTGAATCTGCGCTGAAGTTCTGGCCGGTGAGAATCATCTGCTGGCCTCCGAGAACCGAACAGGCGTCCATGTCCTGCTTTTCCACCATGGGCAGCTCGTGGGCAGACCTCTGGGCTGTAGAGTCAAACAGAGAATGCAGATGTTTGGATTGAATTAAACGTCACAGGTTTGAACCCTAGTAAGAAAGGCCCATGAAGCAGAGACTTCCTATTGCAATTTTCCCCTTGCTCCACAACTTATCAATTTTGCAATCAATAAGTCACTTTGGATGACCAATGTCCAGTGACCAATAAAATGTTTCCCAAAAATACACTTAATCTCATGTTTATAAGATTAATAAAGAAAAAGTACACATAAATGTATGAAAAATATTGGACTATTGGATTTTTTAGTATTAAAAAAATCAATTATATATTTATCTATATATATATATAATGACACTATAAACAAATAATAATATATTAACAAATATATAATGACACTTAACCTCATGTTTATAAAATTAATTAAAAAAAGAACACATTAACGTATGAAATAAGTGACCCTGGACCACAAAACCAGTCATAAGGGTCAATTTTTCGAAATTGAGATTTATATTTCATCTGAAAGCTGAATAAATAAGCTTTCCATTGATGTATGGTTTGGACAATACTTGGCAAATCTGGAATCTGAAGGTGCAAAAAAATGTAAATATTGAGAAAATCATCTTTAAAGTTGTCCAAATGAAGTTCTTA
>NW_015505836.1:1050092-1054165 GCF_001515645.1 Sinocyclocheilus grahami
TGTATTTTTGGCTATTGCTACAAATATCCCCCAGCGACTTAACACTGCTTTTGTGCTCCAGGGTCACAAATATCAGTAACTTATGCAATATATCAGTAATAATATTACTAATTACTAATAAATATTTCCCAAAAAGACACTTAACCTTATGTTTATAAGATTAATAAAGAAAAAAATTACACATAAATGTATTGGATTTTTTTTAGTACATCCATATATATATATATGTATGTATATATATATTACACTTAACCTCATCATGTTTATAAAATGTTTATACACACACACATATCCATATATATATATATATATATATATATATATATATATACATATATTAAATATAACAAAATGTATATATATATATAAATATATTAAATATAACAAAATGTATATATATATATATATAAATATATAATGCTGTGATTGAAGCTTGGGATGGATTGTTATTAAATGATACAAGCAATAACACTAATAATCTCAAACTATGAATTTATGTATGCAAGTCATTCAACAGATTAGGAAGCAATCATACTTTAGCTCAGGGAATTCATGTTTTATTTATTTGTATTGAAATTAAGAGGCTTTTAACTAGAAACATTTGATGAAATTAATTTGCTTCAGCCAAATTAACATTACGCCACGTAAACAAACAGACAGGATGATCCGGCTCATTAAACGCCCTCTTCATTTACTTTAGGCTGAAGGAGTATTAAATCCTGTTTTACATGGTGATAAAGGTTGTCGTCGTGATATTAAGGACACGCACTGGTGAAACTTATCAGTGATTTAATATCCGCCACAGCTACTGTGATTAAGACAAATACGAGCGACCTTTGGACAGATGTGCGACGTGCTGTAATGTGAATTACTGAAGCATACTCTTAAATAATACAGCGTGTTACCTGAGAACTGGCTGAGATACGTCTGCAATATCTCAGTGTCTGGCACAAGAGATTTAACTTCCTATCAGAGAAACAGGGGGTTGGGGAGCCGTCATTTATCAGGCTCATTTTAAATTCATTCCTCTTTGGCACAGTTTACCTTGGTTTGCATCAAACGTAACCCAACGGAGGAGGAAGCAGAGCAACCAGACATGGCGGCAGAATTTCATGCAACTCAAAACCACCTGATATCTGATAAGAGCGTGACAAATATTCACACAAAGTCTTCAAATACTTGACATTACAACATCCAGCCGCGAAACCCGTCAGGTCCTTCAGAGTTGAAGCAACCAAGAAAGAAATTAGCTTTGATTTCATTCTGATTTCACCACTTTGGAGACTAATGTTACTCACAGCATTCGATGGGATGCGAAGCAACTTGCAGAGACACATGTTGGCCTCCTTGCTGGGGAACATGAACACGGAAAACCAGCCGAACACGTGTGTTTTTCCGCCCGATGTCGGTCTCTCCTTTTCGCAGCTCGATGTCGGCATTGCGAAGCTTAAGAATCCCGGCGCAATCGATTCTGAGAAGCATTTAGAAGCATCATGTTACTATGCATATTTAAAACCAAAAACTGGAGGAGGAGGAAGAATCATCATCATCATCAAGGTTTACTCACATTGCTTTCATATTATGCTTTGGCTCGAGAGGAATCTCCAGGACTTTGGTGCTGCTGATGATCTTCTCGTAGCTGGTGGTGGTGACGGTTTTGCCGGTAATGCGATGGACCTGATAGAAAGCGTGAGGCTTCAGGATGCGCTCGTCTGCCGTGCCAATGAAGATCTGCAATCCCAGCGGCTCCTTGCCTCGGTATCCACGTAACTGCACACAGAAAAGCGCAAAAAGAGATATTTATTAGCATGGTTCAATGTTAAACTCTAAGACTTAAACCGTTCAAAAGTTTGGGGTCGGTAAGATTTTGCAATTTCTTAGTAAGAAGTTCCCTTTTGCTCATCAAAGCTGCATTTAATTGATCAAAAATACAACAAAAATTGTACATATTATTACAATTTAAAACAGCTTATTTTTATTTAAATATATTTTAAAATGTAATTTATTCCTGTGATGCAAAGCTGAATTTTCAGCATGATTACTCCAGTCTTCAGTGTCACACACTCTCAGAAAAAAAGGTACAAAAGGGTGGTACCTTTTTTAAAGGTACACTTTTGTACCTTTTAGGTACTAATATGTACACTTTAGGTACTAATATGTACCTTTAAGGTAACAATATGGACTCTTTAGGTACAAAGGTGTGCCTTTTGAAAAGGTACCGCCCCAGTGACAGCTTTTGTACCTTTTTTTCTGAGAGTGCATGATCCTTCAGAAATCATTCTAATATGCTGATTTGCTGCTAACGAAACATTTCTGATTATTATTAATGTTGAAAATTGTATTAAGTATATATTGTATTTTATCTATTTGTATTACAATGACTACTATTTTCTATAATTAGTTGTATTCTTTATTTTATGATAGTTTTGTGGTTATTTATTTATTTATTTAATTTATTACTTTCTTTTTTTATTGTTATTTTATTTAATTTTTTTTTATAGGTTATGTATTATGTTTGTGTTTGGTCTTAAAATGTAAAAAAAAAAGTGTTAAAAATTTGTAATCTATTTTCTTGTTGTAATAATATTTGTTTTAATAAAAAGTTTGAACATAATGTTGAAAATTGTTGTGCTGCTTCATATTTCAGTGGAAACCATGCCACATTTTTTTCAGGATTCTTTGATGAATAAAAAAAACAGCAATTATTCAAAACAGAAATCTAACATTATAAATGGCTTTACTGTCACTGCTGATCAGTTTAATTTAATTAAATACATCCTTAATTTAATGCGTCCTTGCTGAATAAAAGTATTAAAAAATATAATATAATTATATAATATATAATAATATATAAAAATATATTAAATGTATAAAAACACTAAATATATTTAAAAATATAAAGATCTAAAAATATATATGTAAAATATATAATGTTGATGTGTTGGCCTATTGTCAAACTCAACTTATCTCAAAAAAAAAAAGAAAAAAAAAAAGAAAAAGTTCAAAATTGTCTGGATGAGATTTTAATTATTTAATAGTTAACTGTGAAATACCTGCACATAAATGCCCCAAAAATGATCACGTTTCAACCTGAACTGAAAAAACAGCAGAGAAGAAATGCTACGATATGGCCTATTGTCAAACTCAAATTATCTCAAAAAAAAAAAAAGAAAAAGAAAAAGTTCAAAATTGTGTCTGGATGAGATTTTAATTATTTAATAGTTAACTGTGAAATACCTGCACATAAATGCCCCAAAAATGATCACGTTTCAACCTGAACTGAAAAAACAGCAGAGAAGAAATGCTACGATACCAACTGAACATCACCAGTATCTCAGATGCACACATGCAAAGCACTTTTTTTAGCAGCTCTTTTAGTGAAGGCCTGCTCTCCTGGTAGGGAAGCAGAGACCTGCTGGAAACATTAGCATTTCCAGAAACCTTGAACTCGAGCCAGAAGTGTGTGTGCCGTCTGCAAACATCTTCTCATCTCCTCAAACTCTGCAGGAAACCCATCAGTCACTCGAGAGCTCAAACTGTGGCAAGGTTTGTGGCCTACGGGTCCTTCCAGTGCCATTTGACTGATCGTGGAAGATAAACTTCAAATTCAAACCCAAAATGAGTTTGGTGTGGCAGTTGGGAAATCATACAGTGCCTGAGTGCAGAAATCCAAAATTGGGTTCATGCATATGCAGACGAATATGAGATTGCACAAATGCATCTGAATTCCTGCACTGAAGGTTAATAATTCAGTAGAGCTTTCAAATCCTGTCCGACACGGAGGCAAATGGGTCACATTTTCATATGCAAAACACGGCAAGCCCAATGAGAAAAACAACTACGGCCTTGTCATTTTGTTGTAGATGAGCAAGATATGGTGCACAACAAAACAGGCATTATCTAGCTACATTATAACTTCACATATCTCACGGCTGGAAATTTTGGAGGCTGTAATTTAAGGGCTTGGTGAAGGAAAAAGACCAGTTTTAATATAATATGAGGCTGAAAAAACTGCCTGATCATTTAGAGAGCTGGACTTTGCCATTCAAACTACTTGTAATAAACTAATTGTA
>NW_015505836.1:1054346-1099100 GCF_001515645.1 Sinocyclocheilus grahami
TATTTTATTTAAAAATTTAATTTAAAAATATATATTATATATATATATTTTTTTTAAATGCAAATACTAAAAAAAACTGTTGACATTTCCTATTGAAATAGGCAGTTTGGGTCATGACATATCAAAGATCTTGCGCTTTGTTAAATAACTAACAGCCTTCAGTTTGTGTCAAAACCACACATGACAGATTATATGATAAATGAAAGTATAAGACACTTTCAAAATGACTACATTTCAGCTGCTTCCTTCCAAGCAACTGATGGAAAAACTGACCTTCGTTAGTGTCCTTTTGTGATTTACTGAAAATATTCAAATCAGCATGACATGACTGCACAAGCAGAGCCATATGAACACTGAAAGCAGATGACACAAAAACGCAAGAAACAAATTAGATGTGCACTCTTAGAAAAAAAAGTGTCTAGATCGGAAGGAAGCGTGCAGAAACCACAGAGCATGAAGATGCAGCTAAATTTACTCTGGAGTTCAAAAGCACATTGAGCAGGGCATGTGTCGACACTTCATCTCTGATATGCAACAGTGTTGCATCAGATATGTGGGATGAATTGTGTGCAGCTGGAGCAAAGGAACTGCAGATAGTACTTGGTTTAGTGACCTAGTAAACTTTTATATGATGAATATGATGGAAGTGATGAACGTCTTGCTTGAAAGCAACATCTGAGAAAGACGAATCATAAATGAGATCTCTTTAATATCTTAACTGCTCCTCCTAAAGCGCAGTGAGATTAAATGGAGAGCATATTGACATGTTTGCTCAAGTCTTCTGCGGTCTCCTCTAGAGCATCTCAAACTGTGCTCAGATTTGTCAACATACTAATGTCTGCAATCAAAAATCAGATGAACTCAAAAAATAACAACATAACGTTTAATTGATTTTGACAGTAGAATTCACTAAATACTGTCATTCTGCATGAAACATCTAAATGTGTCTCTTTAAGGTACAGGTGAGTGAGTAAACACAGCCGTTTCCATGGGCCAGCTGAGAACCTGGTTGCCATGGCAGCGGGCGAGCGGTGAGTCAGTGGTGAGGTTGGAAAAGTAAAGTAGAGGAAGGAGCAGTCCTGAGTAACTCCTGCCATGTGATTGGCCAGCACCGAGCTGCACTGACCACAGCCAGCGCCAGGGAATGGAAAGCATTAAACATTTTGGCTTTGCCAATGCAGTCTGCAATCTTCAGCAGAGCGCTGACATCGGAAGGATGCTGGCCGCTCCGCTAACAAGACCATTAAAGATGGTTTACACTGAGAGAGCAAAAACCAACAAGAGGCCTTTCATATAAACGGTTACCCGAGCAACTTCAAACTTTAAATGGCAAACAAACTGAGCAATATCATGTGTCTTCAGAATACAGCTGCCATTACTGCGTCTGTAAAAGCTCGAGGTAAACACAACTTCCTGAACAGCTTAGAGTTAAGCAACCTAAAAGCAGTAAAACCCACTGTAAAATGTAAAAAAGTAAGAAAAATAAATTCATTAATTAAATACAATAATTAAAAATATTATAATAAAATACCAAATATTTTAATAAAATATGTATATTATTTTTATAAAATATGTATAGTATTATATATATATATATATATATAAAATATTTGTAAAAACAAATAAATGCAATAAATAAAATGCAATACCAATAAAAATATTTATGCATTTCAAAAATTCAATAAATAAAATTAAATTAAAGAGGTAAAAAAAGCCATTTATAAAATAAAATATATACCATACATATTTAGTACAATATATAATAATAACTAATACAATTATATATAGCTATAATTTATTTTAATTTATATTATTATTTATTATATATTTTATTTTACAATAGCATTTCGTAAAAATGTCTTTATATACATACATATAAAATCATTACAACATAAAATAAAATAGATGAAAATAATAAAAAATTTAATTAAATAATAAAATAAAATAAAATAAGCCATATTGCTAGGGTGTTCTGGGAGGTTTATAAGGTGTTATAAGACCATCATTTGAGGTCTTATTTCTGTATCTGGATGAGTTATGAGCTTACATTTGAATAATTACGTTAGGGATTCAAAAATAAAATAAAAACAAAAATCCCCGACCATAAGCATAAGCAATAACAATAGTGATGCTTGTCGTCTTAACACACACTACTAATGAATGAACACACACTACCATTTTCATAGCCCTGACCTGGGGCGAAATCACCTCGCGCTGCATAATGACTAGGAAATACCTTCACACGCACGTCTAGTGAGGCGAGACAGAGTGAACACCCACCTGGACCACCGGGTGACCTCCAGTAGGGGCTTTGACTGCCCCGCGGCTGCCCTCGGTCTCATAATGAGCTCTGTGGTGCGGTTTGGGCTGCACCTCGATGTGGAGCTCGTACTGATCGGTGCGGCTGGGCAGAGGCCACTCCAGCAGCGGCAGGGAAGCCACAGGGATGCTAGGACAGATGAAAGATGATAGTCATGCTCATTTGCTTCACATATCCGATTCGTAGCATGAAAAGAGCAGCAGGTGCATGAGCCACGGAGGGCTTTGCAGAACATGTCATCTTATACAAGTAATAAGACTGTGCTACTGATGCCAGGTCAAACTGGAAACATCTTTATAGCTCGGGTTCAGTAAGATTTTTTTGTTTTTAAACAATACTTACATTTAGCAAGGATGCATTAAATTGATCAAAAGGGACAGTAAAGACATTTATAATGTTACAATGTTACAAAAGATTTATATTTTAAATACATTTTGAACTTTCTTTTCATCAAAGAATCACAATTTCCTAATGTTTTCAATTTGAAGGATTGAAGGATCATGTGACACTGAAGACTGGAGTAATGATGCTGAAAATTCAACTTTGATCACAGGAATAAATTAAATGTTATAATATATTCAAATAGAAAACAGCTATTTGAATATTTTTTTTACTGCATTCATATAAAATAAATACAATCTTTGGGGGTATAAGTGATGTTTTTCAAAAACATTGAAAAAAATCTAACTGACCATTAACTTTATTTATTTTTCTTACATTTACATTTAGAAGTAGAATAATTTCTTATATGAAATTAATATTATATCAAATTTATATTCATTAAATTTTTTTGTTTAATATTTAAATCATTTCATTTTTAAGATTATCGGTACAGGCCAATAACCAAGTCTGCTTGGCCAACTGACAGGTTTGCCATCAAATAATATACCAAAATTTTGATTTTAAATAAATATTTACATTTTTAATGAAGAATGTGTTTTTATTAAATTTTATTATCAATATAAATATATGCCTATCAGTCAAATATCGGTGACCGATAATCATACTTTCTAGATCGGTATTGGTATCGACATCCATATTAGGGGTCACATATACCATGAAAAGCTTAAATAAGTGGAAATTTTAATTGGAAATAAAGACATAATTTACCAAACTGTAAAGACAACAAACTATCTTCATTTAATACCTATCACTTTTCAAACAATCCATGCATCGAAAGAATGCAAATATTTACCTGCATATTCCCGGCACCAGCTGTTTAGGCCAGATTTGAGGGATTACGAAGAACGGTTCAGGGCCAGGTTTGGTCTTCACATCCTGGTCACATGACACCAGGTAACTCTCAGTGTGGTTCTCTGGGTAAAGCGAGTAGGCCTGTGGGTTTGTCTTCACGATTTTGGTAGGAATGAAACTAGCTTGGGCGACGCCGAACCCATTCATGACCCCTGAGATGTTATTGGAGCCATAATGGGGGGTGTGATGCTCTTCGTGGCCACCGTGAGGAGACGGGCTGCGCGAACGGGCCACCGGCACCAGGTTTCTGTACATGTCGTAGGTGCGTTTGCATAGAGGGGAGGTGGAGCGCGAGCCGGGCCGGGGCGAAGGAGAGCGCGGCCCCACGCAGCCGTCCTCGGCCAGGCTGCTTTGCGGAGAAGTTCCCGGACTGGTTCGAGGGGAACCCGTGTGGACGCCCTGGAGTCGAGGGCAAAGTTCTCCAGCCACTTGGCTGTTGCTGGGTGAAACGCAAGGGGAAGCCCAGGGCGAGAGGTTCTCCGAATGCCAGGAGGTGGATGAGTTGCTGCTGGCGGGACTCAAGCACTGTGGCTCCCTATAGGCCAGAGGGTCGTGACCGGGCACGGTGAGACCGGGACTGGCGCTGATGTTCACCAGATGGTTCTGGAGCGAGTCTCGACCATGACTATAGTGCTCTCTGGAGGGTGTGATCTCGATCCGAGGGCTCAGCGCTTGGCTGTTGGGTCTGGCGCTCTCCAGGAAGCTCTTGGGCTCCAGTTGAGCGTAGCCTGAGAGACCTTCGGCGCTGAGTTCGGCGAAGGAAGCCGCACACGGCTTGATGCCGTACGGTTGAGCTTCCTCCACAGGATAGGGGAGGCTGGGAGGAGAGATGAGGTCTTTGTGCGAGGAGATGCTTTGCTCATCTGTAACAAACAAACAACAGACACAAAATGGGTAAGAGTGTCCAAAATCTCGGTAAACAATGTATGCTTCCTACTATTTGAAATCAAATCACCTGTGTTTATAGCGTTTTAGCAGCTCTAAAAGACAATAGTGTCATTATATTCAGCTTAATTTAGTTCAATATTGATTCAATTCAATAACTGTGAATGTTGCAAGGTTCCTCAATAATGATACAAATACAGTTTCCAATGTAAA
The DNA here is from genome assembly GCF_001515645.1 of Sinocyclocheilus grahami. Classification (NCBI taxonomy): domain Eukaryota; kingdom Metazoa; phylum Chordata; class Actinopteri; order Cypriniformes; family Cyprinidae; genus Sinocyclocheilus; species Sinocyclocheilus grahami. The sequence goes on from NW_015505836.1 coordinate 1,059,019, forward strand.
GCAGCTGTGCCATTATTCAGTTGAATTTCAGTGTTCATTTAATTAAGTTCAATACCAGTTTGAATGTTGCAAAGTTCATTCATTATGAAGCAAACTTCAACTATAACTTTAACTATAATGCAGCTTTACAGAAGACAAAAGTGTTGTTATTCAGCTCAATTAAGTTCAAAAACACTGTGAATAAGGCCAAATTAATTTGTTATTAAGCAAACTCAGCACAACTATAAAGCAGCTCTAAAAAGACAATAGTGTCATCAGTGCTGGGTAGTATCTGATTTCATATCATCTGGATTACGTAATCACATTCCAAAAATGTAGTACTTGTATTAGATTATATTACGTTTTAAAATTTTCATAATCAGATTACGGTTACTTTTTTTATGGACTACATGATTACAGATTATTCACACAATGACAATAAATTATTCATTGATTCTCCAAAGTTTTAAATGTTCCTTACAAAAAAATTATACTGTGTCATATCGTTTAGCTTTGAACATGTAAATGTCATGTAAATTAATTTGCGATCCATGCTTCTGAGTTTGGGGACAAAAGCACCTCTAAATCAATTATACAATGTATGAGACAAATAATTACTAATAAATACTGTCGACAACAACAACAACAAAAAATGACCCCAGTTTGGAAAACCCGGGAGTAATGTAATGTTTAAAACATTTCATGACATATTGATAACAAAGAATGGAATAGTTTATTTCTTTTTTTATAACAATAATCCAATTCAAATTGATAAACAAGTTAGGACAAAAGTAATCTAAAAGTAATCCAAAAGTAGTAGATGAGTAATGTAAATTACATTACCGATTACAATTCTCACCACTGATTTGTAATCAGTAACAGATTACAGATACTTACTACACTTTGTAAGTAATCTGTCCAGCACTGAGTGTCATTTATCATAATTTAATTTATTTTATTTTATTTATTTTATTTTAATCATTTATTTTAATTCAGCGTTGCTTCAATTTAGCTCAATAACAGTGTGAATGTTGTTGCAAAGTTCATTAGTTATGAAGCAAACTAAGTTCAACTACAAAGTAGCTCTACAGAAGATAATAGTGCCATTATTCAGCTCAAGTCAATCCAATTTTATTCAATAATTGTGGAAAGTTCATCAGATTATGAAACAAGAATTCTGATATAAGCAGCTCTACAAAAGGCAATAGCAGTTTAATGCAAGTCTGTTCATTTTCTATTAAATTCAGATTCAACATTATATTCTGGAAGCGGTAAACGGTGCGTGTCCTTTTCATCGGCCTTGCATTCAAAAGTATTTTTCCCATAGGGATTTTTATAAAGTCTTCGTTTAAGAGTTAAAAGCCATGAATCAAACCAACTAGCCATGTGCTGAAGCGTATCTGAAAATCGGACAAAATGTCAAAGGTACCAGGACTGTGTTCTTGAAGGCTTAAACAACTAATGCAATGAAATTTCACGAATGACATAATCATGATTACAAGATGTTCGTTACAACATTCATTGCATACAAATACGTCAGTCGCTGTGCTTCCTATGTAGTTTCTTATGTAGTAGGACTTCAACAGAAGCATGTACCATCGATTAACAACCTTGTAGCTCACAGTAGGTCTCTCTTTAATGTATGATTTACAATTAATTCTCCTATAGAGAAAATGAATGGGATTTTAACTTCCGGAGCCCGATTGTTGCACTCTATGGAAATAAATACAATTGTTTTGCATTTGTAATCAAATTCTGTGTATTAATTTACACAAACTTTTTTTTACACGTTTGGCAGTCCAATCAACTAAATCAACCTTGTTGAGATTAGTTCTGGTTCATTTCATCACACTGGAAATAAAAGGTCGCACTGCATCATGGGATACAGTATTCTGCATAATGTGTTCTGTATTCTACACATTTCTGTGTAAATGTGCATTCTGTCACATGGGCTGTTGTTGTGTAATGTGTGATGTTGTGTTATAGCAAGTTCAAGTGTCATTACCATCATGTACAACGTCAAAACTGTGAATGAAATGATCCCACTCTGAACGTTTGGTGACAACATCTACTGCAACTTTGAGATTATAATGTACATTCATCGTTACAAAAATATATTACATTTCCGATGCCCGAAGTGTCATGTCTTGGATGAGACGTGCTCCACTGTCATTTTAAAGTGTTTCGAAAAATGCAATTGTTGCCTGATGTAATGGTAATGACATCAGTATTGTGAGCAGAGATTGATTGTTATTAAAATAATCAGACATAAATCCCAAATTAATTTTAAAAATCATATAATTTTTTAGTATAACGAACCAATTCAAATATCACTGATTTTAACATTTTTATAGCCTACATTTATGTGGAGGGGAACAAGATCCAACAAGTGAACAAAAAAAATGAAATAAATAAATAAACACATAAATAAATGCTTACTTAACAACAACTAGAATACTGTATAAATAATAAAAAGCTAAAAAGATATATTATATTACAATATTACATCATATTCTACTATTAATAGGTCTATATCATTAATATATTACAATAGTTTTAAAATCCTCCCAGGGGAGCGTTTCTGTCCCCATATATTTTTACTGAGGTCGCCTATTATATTTACTAACCTATGCATTACATTAAATAATATGGATACAAATTGCATTTAATGTTTATGAGTTCTTTGCAATAGTTTAAACAGCTAAAGATTATTAATGCCGGTAGTTACAGTCTTCAGCACACATCTTATACAGAAGTTTAGTGAAACAAACCTTGAAGCCCCGTTGTGCTTCCATACTCAAACAGATAGTCGAACTCCAGCTCATCCTGACACTCCTCAGCCAGTCCTAACGCAGCCTTGTCGTCGTAAAAAGAGTTCATCTGTCTCAATCTGATTGATTTACACTACAGCAACTTCATAAACGCGTCGAGACAACGCCGGCTGTTTGACACGCAGGGGTCCGAGCGCCAAACGCATGAATGAGAATCGAGACAGACGCGCTCGAGTCAAGTTCACCTTCCGCTTTAAACTTCACTCACTCACACCCCCATTTACACGAGCGGCGACAAAATCACAACACGGCCATTACTGTCAAAGGAGGAGATCAGGGATGGAGTCAATGGACGCGACAGAACGGACAGGACGCGTTTACGGCGTCGCGTCAGTGATAGAGTGATGGTTTGAACAGGTTTGTCTGAGGATTTGTTGTACTACAGGTAGCATAAACGATCTGTCAATCAAACACGTGATCAAGTGGATGGCACGCGCCTCCTGTTGACAGGCACTAGTTATAACTGAGACAACAAAAGCAACTAGTCCTTGATCTCAGGTTATAAGAGCGGCTGTGAATCCCGACCTCATCCAGTAAGAACTGCTGCCCCCGAGTGTTCATCTCTACACAATACCACACGACGATCAGACTATCGATCTATCTATCTATCTATCTATCTATCTATCTATCTATCTATCTATCTATCTATCTATCTATCTGTCTGTCTATCTGTCTGTCTATCAATCTATCTATCTATCTATCTATCTATCTATCTATCTATCTATCTATCTATCTATCTATCTATCTATCTATCTATCTATCTCGCTCTCTCTCTCCCTCTCTCTCTCTTTCTATCTGTCTGTCTGTCTGTATGTCTGTCTATCTCACTCTATCTATCTATCTATCTCGCTCTCTCTCTCCCTCTCTCTCTCTCTCTATCTCTCTATCTATCTATCTATCTCGCTCTCTCTCTCCCTCTCTCTCTCTCTCTATCTCTCTATCTATCTATCTATCTCGCTCTCTCTCTCCCTCTCTCTCTCTCTCTATCTCTCTATCTATCTATCTATCTCGCTCTCTCTCTCCCTCTCTCTCTCTCTCTATCTCTCTATCTATCTATCTATCTCGCTCTCTCTCTCCCTCTCTCTCTCTCTCTATCTCTCTATCTATCTATCTATCTCGCTCTCTCTCTCCCTCTCTCTCTCTCTCTATCTCTCTATCTATCTATCTGTCTGTCTGTCTGTCTCTCTCTCTCTCTCTCTCTGTCTGTCTGTCTGTCTATCTATCTCACTCTCTCTCTCTCTCTATCTATCTATCTATCTATATGTCTGTCTGTCTGTCTGTCTGTCTGTCTGTCTCTCTCTCTCTCTCTCTCTCTCTCTCTATCTGTCTGTCTGTCTGTCTGTCTATCTCACTATCTCACTCTCTCTCTCTCTCTATCTATCTATCTATCTATATGTGTGTCTGTCTGTCTGTCTGTCTATCTGTCTGTCTGTCTGTATATCTGTCTGTCTGTCTGTCTGTCTGTCTGTCTATCTGTCCGGTAATTCACAACACTTCAGCACGCGCCATCCATACCTTGATCCATCGACCTCATGCTGTGGAAGTGCATCAGTCTCCAAGACTCTCTAAACATTTGGAAAATATACAAAAAAATGAATTCAACAGTCCAGAAATAGCCTTTCTGTACAGTTCACAGCAGAAAAAAAAAATCTGGATGGAGAAAACTGAGAAAGAAAAAGCAAATACTCCGTTATAAGTGCAAAAAAGAGCAGTGCGCAATAGCAGTAGTTCTGTGTGGCAGGAACTCTGAGGACTGACTTGAGAATCAAGAGCGGCTTCCTTCCCCGGCTCTGGGTGTTTATAATGGGCCAATGCTGTAAAATAACGGGATTCCCTCAGTGTTTCCTCCTGTTTGTGCGCTCTGCCATGGAAACCTGGAGCAGCTCCATCTCGGAGACTCAGGGCTTTCCTGCAGAGCGCGCACTCAGGAATCCATGACGTCTCCAGGCTCTGCGCCAAGGCATTTCTGTGGCTTCTCTCAGACAGTGGCGCACAAGAACTTCATTGTGGCCTTGAAAAAATTAGCACTGAGGGGAAGAGGAGGGGGAGAAAAATGAAAACAGGAGCGACGTTTAAGCATATGCATGAACACACAGCGGGGTTGTGAAGGGACAGGGCTCATTAAGTAACCTACAGCTTTACTACACTGTGCATTCAGAGTCTTATTGGGCTCAAATACAGTAAAACGGCCACAGAAAGTGTATGGACGCTAAAATGTTTGAATGACATTAACCAAAGACAGTACAAACTCCCTTTTCACTGGAAAAAACTCAATCAGATTTTAATTGATAAAATTACTCATTCATTTTTATTATGCATAAAACATTCATTGTTAAATTATAACATTAATTACATCAAAAAAATATTACCTTTGGGAGAAGTTGTAAATAAATATTTTATTGTATTATTTTACAGTTTATAATTAAAATAAAAAATTTGATATTTATTTAAACATAGACATATATTTCAATTTTGTTTAAATATTAAAATATATATTTTAAAAAATGATTTCCATCCAGTAAAATGATATATAAATGGATCAGAAAAAGATATTTAAAAAACACATTTAAACACACACACATACACACACACACACACACACACACACACACACAGGTTTGTTTTTGTGAAAAGTGGGGACATCCCATAGGCGTAATGGTTTTTATACTGTACAGACCGTATATTCTATTGCCCTACACCAACCCTACCCCTAAACCTACCCCTCACAGGAAACTTTCTGCATTTTTAGATTTTCAAAAAAACTCATTCTGAATTATTTATAAGCCTTTTGAATTACGGGGACACTCAAAATGTCCTCATAAATCACCTTCTCGTTGTAATACCTATATCATACCCATGTTATTATACAAATTTGTGTCCTCAAAAACCACATAAACATGCACACACACAGGTTTGTTTTTGTGAAAAGTGGGGACATCCCATAGGCGTAATGGTTTTTATACTGTACAGACTGTATGTGCTATTGCCCTACACCAACCCTACCCCTAAACCTACCCCTCACAGGAGACTTTCTGCTATTTCAGATTTTCAATACACTCCATTCTGTGTGATTTATAAGCGTTTTGAAAAGTGGGGACATGGGGTAATGTCCTGAAAAGTCACCTTCTCCTTGTAATACCTATGTTATACCTTTGTCATTATACAAATCTATGTCCTCATTTGTCACAAAAACGCGCGCACACACACACACAAAACAGAAAGGACATGGATTAAGGTTATGGTTAAATAAGACAGTTTCTACTCAGAAAATGTACCATGGAAAATGTGGCATGGTTTATTTATGAAGTTTTCCCCTTCTAATCCCAAATATTGGGCTACTCTTGAAATTCATCCAAAGATTTCAACGTTTATTTGACATGCTTAACTTGGACAGCAGTGAAAAGTTTCAATGTTTTTCAATGTTTTCATTTTAAAATAAGGACATAAAATAAGGTTTATTTATCAATATGCGCTTATCAGGTTTTATGATCAGATAATGCCAGATCTACTTCCCTCAACCGTATCAGTGTGTTTAGAACCCCGCAGCTCCGTTTCACTCTTAAATCACAAGTATTACGACTAAATGAAAGTCGAAATGCTCAAAAAGTACCAGCTTACATCAAATAAGCGTGACTCAGTAAACCTAAGCAGTAAATGTTTCAAGAAAATCGAATGTAGCACATTAAACAGCTTCTCCCAGTGCCCAGATGAAAAAGCTGCTGCATTCTGGGATGGCGAAGGATGCCAAAATAAACTGCACGGGGCTGTCGAGTGAGCCTACTTGGCTAAACTCTGTTGTAAAGTTTATCCCGGAAAATTCTGCGATATGATACACTGACTTGTTTAAACATTCTAATGAATGAAGTGCTGCTCTCTCTGACTGTATCCTACACCGACCTCTGGAAAACATCTCGACACAGGCCTTCATTAGCAACTCAATGTGCATCACTTCTTAATTGAATTCCACCCTTTTTATATCTATAGATCGCGCATAAACTCGTATGAAAACTAGAGACCCCGCATATGAATCTTGGAGGTGTAAAGGAAGACGAATGCAGCCTGGAAGGAGTTTGCCAGAGAGCGACGTCTAGCAGATGTACATTCCTCCACTGTTACAGCACTCTTATGCAACCCATAATGTGAATGAGTAAATGAATAGGGCACAACGCATCCTTCCAGACAACAGGATCTGCAGTTCCATCTTTTGCTGAAGAGACACAGGTTTCCATCAGCGTGAAGCGGCGCTGTGCCGTCTGGGTTACAGCAGCACATCGGACTTTCCCAACAGCAACAGTTGTATTTAAGCCGTAGCTTTCATATGGAAATGGCACTTTATATCACGTCCCATGGAGAACTTTCGGCATGTTTCGGAAAAGGGAAAATCTTCAGGCCATGTGCTTGATCGCGTCCAAAATTTCTCTGCTAATCTGTCATTTTTCCCCATTGTGCTCCGTTACCTCATATAGGGTCACTGAGAATATCATAGCATACTATCCCTATTTCTGCAACTTCTTTGTATATCGCAAATTCTGATTTATTTGTTTATTTATTGGAATAAGGTGCACTGATTAATTGTTCACTATTTCTGCAAAATCGTTGTATATTAGTATGATTTTATGCCATTCCAAATTTAGTTGACCATCTATTTATTCATTTGTTTATTTGGAATAAGGTGCACTGATGAATCCTTCACTTTATTTTCCCGTTTTCTGTGAATGTGCGAGACTTCCGGTTCATTAGCCGCTGTGGGGAAATAATTTGTGTTCATAATTAAGATAATACATTAAAATAATATGGTAAGACTGACACACCAGTTTGCAATATCAAGCAGCAAAACGAGCTGTTTTGTACAGCTAAAATAGCTGGAAGCCAAACCAGACACATTTAAAGGGGTGGTTCACTGTTTTTTTTCTAGGCTTGATTGTGTTTATGGGGTGCAGTCTAACATGTGTTAATGCTTAGTTTAAAAAAAACGCATAATTTTTGACATTATTTACCTTTATTCCACACCGCTCTGTCCCTTCTCTGAGAAACTCGCTGATCTTTTCCTGTTTTTATGAAGCCCCGCCCTCAGAAATAGGCGATGGGCTCAGATTGGCTAAACCGCCTCTAGTGCGCGTCTAAACGTCCCGCCCCTCTCCTCAGCGGCATGTGCTCTGGTTGTATTGTAAACAATGGCGTTGTTAATATCACTTATCAGTTTGAGCCCGATTGAGGAACTGGGGCTAAAAGCGGGGATCAAAATGAATGAACCCGGGGATAAGCGCAGTGTGAAAAGCCTTAACTTGGAAAAAGCTGTATTGTTTTCCCACGTGGCTCTGAGCAACATTTCACACACTAAACGGAGAATCGTCCTCACACCAGAGGAATTTGTATATTATTTCCTGACGTTTCCAGTTGTCTGCATCTCCTATTCCGGATTAACAAACAACAGCCGAGCTGTCAGTCAGGATTTGTCTCCAGGTTAACTGAGAGGCGTGGTGAGTGAGATTAATGAGACTCTGATATCTGTCAAATATGAGTGATGCTGACCCCTTTAACAATGTGACAAAACAATACTATCAGATATTTCAACTGCAATATCTTACGACAAAAAAGCCAAGAAAACCTTTTATTTTTAATACCAAAATGAATAAATAAATACATGTTTAATATAAATAATTTATTAAATATATTTTTATATTTTATAAAATATTGAATATAGATAAAAATATATTTATTTACTAAAATGATTAAAAACATTATATATATATGTGTGTGTGTGTGTGTGTATAACAAAATGAATATTATTTATATAAATGATTATTTATTAATATAAATGCAACAACGTTATTTACATCCATAATAATTAAATAAATATGAAATAATATTAATAAACTTTTTTTTTTTACAATAATCAGTGCCAACCAAGGCTGCATTTATTAAATAAAAAATGCAGTAAAAACAGTAATATTGTTAAATATTATTACAATTTAAAATAACTGTTTTCTATTTGAATATATTGTAAAATGTAATTTATTCCTGTGATCAAAGCTGAATTTTCAGCATCATTACTCCAGTCTTCAGTGTCACATGATCCTTCAGAAATCATTCTAACATGCTGATTTGCTGCTCAAGAAACATTTCAGATTTTATATAATTCTTGTTATTTGTTTGGTAAGTAGCTATAAGTGTGATAACGCACACAATGTATTCAGCACAGTGAGTGTGTTTATTATTGTTGTTGCTAGAGCTGTGGTTATGATCACAATCAGAAGTGAAAACTCTTAAGTCAATCTCTCTCAGCAGAGGTGAAGCTTTTAAAAGCCTGCAGTGTGTATAAATAGCTCTGCTGGGGTGTGAGAGCCACTCATGTCTCTCTTTAAGTGATTTATCATCATCTAAACCCTCTGTTGATGTACACAATGGAACACAGCAGAGCAAGTCTGGATCTGTGTCTCATGGGCCAAAGGTTTACATGACATAGTGCTGAGTGCTGTCTACATGTTCAGTAGTCAATGCTACTGTAAAATACTGTTCTCGCACTTTTGACCCCGCAGCAACTACGGTTAACAAACATTTACCTTAATAGTAAGAATAAATAGTTCAAGATGGCTAATGTAAAAAAATTTAAGAAATAAATAAATAAACATAACATTAAAATAGTTGAAGACTATGGCGCAAAAATATATTAATAAATAATAAATAAAATAAGACTATGGCTAATGCAAAAAACAAACAAATAGTTCAATACTATGGCAAATAAATAAATTATATATATATATATATATATAACCATTTTGTCCAGACATACATTTTTTTGCTAGATGCTAATAATTGCAAAAATTAAAATAAATAAAAAATGTATTTAAATATAATACATACTAAGATAAAATAACAACAACCATTTTGTCCAGACATACATTTTTTGTTAGATGTGTTACAAGTTAATATCACAATGCAAAAAAATGAAATAAATAAAAAACACTACATGCTTCATCTTTATTGCAAAAAAAAAAAAAAAAGTATTTAAACATCATACTAAAAATTTAATAATTTTGGGATAAAATATCAATTTGACTCCCATATTTAGTGTCCCATTGTATTACAGGCTTATATAAAATTAAATATTCATTCACTCATTTATTTTTATTTTGGGATGAAACACAACTTTGACATTTCTTTGCGAGTTTATTTCTCCGACACAATTATCTGCATGTGTCCTTGCTTACATGCTCGCCTGCTTCCTCGGTCGCATAGCAGCTCTTCCTCTGGGTCTGATCCGGCAGGACAATCTGGCTGAGCTGTGTGTCACGTGTGCACTGTAACGTCTGGCCACATGAGAGACGAGTAATGATACGCTTCACCCAGAGAGCTCATTTCTTCAGCACCATCAGGGAGGAACATGAAAAGCACTAAAATTAACATTCAAATTTGAGCCAAAAGCACAGAGAAGGGGGCCTCGTCTTCAGTTTTTCAGTGAAAAGCTTGGTGAAAAAAAATCTGTTTGATTTATTACTGTAATGCATTTATTTATTAAACAGCTCGGCAGTGATGAATGTAATTTTTGAGACTCCCCCTTCTGGTGAAACATGATCAATTTGTCTAAAACACAATGGCTGTGTTCGGAATAGCATACTACTCTTTACCCTTTCGGTATATATGCTGTAAGTATATCAGTATATAAATAATGGTTGAAACATTTTATAATGTCGTGCTGTTTCACATACTATTATTAATTTTTTTTAGGTAATAATAGTAAAAATTCTAGTATTGCAATCCGGATAGCTGCCATAAAATAAAGAGAATGAAAATAAATAAACACATTACAACTACACATTACTGTTCAAACTTAGAGGTCAATAAAAAATATATTTTTTTAATTTGTCAAGGACGCATAAATATAATTAAAATGACAGTAAAGCAATGTATAATGTTATAAATATTTCTATTTTAAATAAATGTTCTTTTGAACATTCTATTCATCTAAGGATCCTGAAAAAAATATGGAGCAGCAAAGATTTTCAACATTGATGATCAGAAAGATCACGTGACACTGAAGACTGGAGTAATGATGCTGAAAATTTAGCTTTGCATCACAGGAATAAATGACATTTTAACATATATTCAAATAGAAATGAGTTATTTTAAATAGTAATAATATTTCACAATTTACTGTAAAATTCACATTACAGTATTACAGTAAAATTCACACTTTTTATTTTTAATCAAATAAATGCAGCCTTGGTGAGCAGAAGAGATTTCTTTCAAAAACATTACAAATCTTATTAACCCACAAACTTCTGAATGATAGCATATATATATATATATAGATATATAATTATACTGTATTAAGAAACAGGCAAAGAACTGCTTAAGAAAACATTTTTATTTTAAACACCTCTTATCCTCAGACACACTCGTCCCTTTTTTGTTCTGCAAGTATTAGAGTGCAAATTCCAACACAAATAAGAAAAATGAATAAATAAGAGCCATTTTTTTTTGTTATTTACAATTCAGCAGATTACATTACCAACCAAAAAAATACTTTCATATAAACATAAAAAAACACAAGAGTAGTCAGGTGAAGATCATGGCATTGGCTCTAAGTCTAGGTCCACATCACAATCAGTACAAACTCTGATCCATGCAAGAGAAGTGTCAGTTCAGACAGAATAAAGTGTCTGAAGGTGAAAGAGAGTATGGCACAGCTACAGAAAACACAGACACCAACATAGTGATCAATGTTAAGTGCACGTCACATTCGGCATCATTTACAGAGACAAACGGCGGCTTTTAAAGACACCTCGAGGAGAAGATTACAAGGTTTGGTGCGGACTGATGCATCATGGGGTTTGGCCCTGTAAACCGCTGATTGAGAGTATGTGAGTATGTACGGCTCGTAATGGTCAGACGGGGTTCAGAGCGTCAGAGGTCACCGCATGAGTGGACAAACACAGACGCGGGACGTGGAAATAGCTCTGTTTATTATGGCACTGTATCATCCGTTTATTCAAAAAAAGCTGCAGTGAGCAGCGGAGGCGGGTTAGTATGCATTGCTTCCGGTTAACTTAGTAAATTCAGTGCCCAATCAATCACACACTCAAAACTAGCACGAGAACAATCTGAACATCCTTTCCAACAATCACACATATAATAATAATAATAATAATAATAATAATTCGGTAACACTTTACAATAAGCTTCCATTTGTTAACATTCGTTAAGTTCATCAGTTAACACGAACTAACGATTAAAAATATGTCTTCCGCATTTGTTAATCTTAATGCTAATTTCAACATTTACTAATACTTATTACATTTAATTGATATATTATTAAAATCAAAGGATGTATCAAATATAATTGGACCTGAGCTGGCATGAACAAACAATGAACAAAAAAATCCAATTGATTGAAAAAAATCAAAAGATGTATTTAATATAATCTATCTATACAAAATATGTATTTAATATATATATATATATATGATCAAATAATCAATATATGTGTATATATATATACATATATATCATTGATTGTTTGATCATTGATTCAATTATATTAAATACATATTTTGTTTATTTAGATAGATAGAGAGATGTATATATATATATATATATATATGAATTAAAAACGTACTACCAAATTAAAATTAATTATTGTTAACAAATTGTTTAGCAAACACCTAACATGACCAAATAATACTATTTAGTAATATCTGTTAGTTATTGTCTGGTAATGCATTAACTATCATTAACTAATGGGGCCTTATTATAAAATGTCACCAATATTAGTGTTTTTTTATCATTTCTGGTTGTACAACAGATGCGTTGTTTTTAACCTGATCAAGTCACATGTATCAGCATATTCAGTAGTTTTGGAAAGAAATAAAAAGGTCCCAAAAACACCATCAAATAAGTTAAACTCCAATTTCCCTTTTCCCCTTTGTGCAATTTTTTCCTTTTCACATTACAATATAAACGCACTACATTATTAAATCTCATGGAAAAACTTCCCTGTTGTCTGACGGACGATTCCCAAAGCTAAGCAGCGTGTTTAGTCTTCCTCAGGGAGAGTGATTCACTGAAAGCTAAACGCTGGAGAAATGACATGACTCAGAGCGAACACAAGCGTCCATTCTAACCAGACTGACAGACTAGCCAACGGACCAAAACAAATGCAACATCAGACGTGTTATTTTAGCATCGGGGTGAATCAAACCTGACGTTCCAGCAGTTTTAGGCTTGTTTGAGCGGTTCGAGGAGGCAGTGAAGGGCTCAGGAGGTCAGTTTGGAGTAGCTGGGAGGAGAGAAGCGCCGGCGCAGGTATTTGAGGATGTAGAGCGGCAGACAGCTGACCAGAGTGATGGCCGTCACCTTCCACACAAACGACAGGGTGGCGATGAAATACACATCTGTCAGGGACACAAATCAAAATGCTGTTAGTGTGCGGCTCCTCTGGGATGTTGTTGAGCATCTGCTCATGTTGCTCTCAATCGCATGTACTCTACACAAAACTGGCAAGAGTTTCTTGATCTGGCAAGCTCTAATCTGATTGGCTGGCTTGACGCAATTTCCGGGAATTAGAGAGGAGACTTTGATTAGCCATGTTTAGAAGATTTGGAAAAGTTTGGAAGATTAGTGGCATCAAATCTTTTAAAGATATTATTATTTTAAAAAGTATTATTTAGTTGAACTAATTGACATTTTGTGGCTGTATATCTCACAATTGTGACAATTTCTTGAAAAATTGAAATACATTTTCACCAATTTGTTATGTATGTATTTATTTGGAGCGAAGCTGCTGTGCATCAATAAAAAACAAAACAAGATTGTGGCATCAAGTATTTCAGACCAGGGCTATTATAGTGAACTAAAACTAAAACTTAACTAAACAAAAATTTGACTTAACTTATTTCAGCTAGTTGCCAAAACAACTATTCTAATTTTTATGTTTAAGTTGATAAAATAACTACAACTGAAATGATATAATAAAAATAATAACTATACAGACATATTAAAAATAATAATTAAAAGAAAAATGACTAAAACTTAAAATATAAAATATACAAAAAACTATATTTTCCTTTCTACATGGGAGTTGTGCAAATGGCAGCATAATTAATACATTTAATTATACTTGTTAGTGTACAATTATTTTCAGTTAAACTCTCAAGCAAAAAAAAAAAAAAAGGTGAAAAATTCACTATAAACATTTTTAAATGTCTTTTTAACATTTATTCACACATTTTTGGGTGGGTAAGATGTTTTAATGTTTTTTGAAAAGTCTGTTATTGTTCATCAAGGCTGAGATTATGTGAATCCTCGATTGCTTTTCCTTGTAAGAAAGTGTGCACTCTTGAAATGGAGAAGCGCTCTGATAAACACAGAGACCAGAGTAGCATCAGCGCAGCAGGAAATGAGAGCAGGCTTGTGGTATTTCCCTCTGCAGCGCCGTGGGCCGCTCTCGGCTGCAAGCACAGCGGACGGGACAGAGGCGGCTGGAATGCTGACTCAGCGAGTCCCGCAACTTTTAGAGATTCACACCGAACTCTCTCTGAGGAACACAGGATTGGTTGTGTGGAATGTGGCCACATTCTTTACTTGCACGTCCGAAATTCTGACGTCAAGATCGTTCAATAACAACAGGATTTAATGACGATAATAGGTTATTAAGCAGTAGCAAAAACCTTGAGCAGAAAGCACAGATCAAATATATAATGCCACTAAAACGACAAGAAGAGGACATGAACGAGTTAAAAAAATCAATCACACCGCAAGACCATTTCAGTAATGTGTTAGAAGCAAAAAAAACTATACTTCCCTAGTTGACTGATTACATTAATAACTGCAAACTTTTTTTATTACAGGTTTTCTGAATTGTGACCCTGGACCACAAAACCAGTCACAAGGGTACATTTTTCAGAAATTGAGATTTCTACATCATCTGCTGAATAAATAAGCTTTCCATTGATGTATGGTTTGTTAGGATAGGACAATATTTGGCCGAGATACAACTGTTTGAAAATCTGGAATCTGAGGGTGCAAAAAAATCTAAATATTGAGAAAATCACCTTTAAAGTTGTCCAAATGAAGTTCTTAGCAATGCATATTACTAATCAAAAATGAAGTTTTAATATTTTACAGTAGGAAATTTACAAAATATCTTCATGGAACATGATCTTTACTTAATATCCTAATGATTTTTGGCATAAAAGGAAAATCGATAATTTGACCCATACAATGTATTTTTGGCGATTGCTACAAATATACCCCAGCGACTTAACACTGCTTTTGTGCTCCAGGGTCACAATTATGTTTAAATGAAAGATTATCTAATTTAATTTGCGTTAATTTGCATACATTTCTAGAACAGAAATCTGAACAAAATCAGGTTGAAAATTCCTGTTTCATTTTGTTTTTAGGCGAATGATATATAAACAAACACTTCTGTAAAAAAAAAAGAAAAGAAACTTCATAATATAGAAAAAAAAAACCTTCTGGGATTAAATATTTGTATTTAGCATTAAGCCTCGTACACACTGGGATAATTATCGTGCGTGCTTATCGCCAACGTTTTTCGACGCGTCTTTTGTGTTCATACCCAAGCGATTTTCGGTACACATCGAATCCTATTTGATCTGCAATTCCTCTCCATAACAACTCCCTCTTATCGAGATTTCTGTAGCTGCTGTTGTGTTTGTCATAAAGCCCTTTGTGTTCAGACACCAATGAGACCAGCAGCTCTACATTCATCTTGCCTCGATGCATCTTCTTGGTCTACTTACTTCCTCTTTGTCGTTAGGTATCAATGTGTGCTCGACAAGACCGTTTTGTGCTTGAGCGCCACCAAGTCGTGTTTTACTGTAACTGCAGCAGCTCCAGGCACGTGAACAAAAGCGCCAATCTCATTGGTCGGCCAGTTTTTTTGGCGCGTCAAACCAAAAATGATTTTAAAAAATGACGCTTTTACGCCTCACGTTTTGCGCGTCGGTGTGCACACTCACATTGGCGCCCTTTGTTTAGTCACGAGGCGTTAAACGTCGGCGATAATCGCGTGCGATATTTGTCCCGGTGTGAACAAGCCTTTCCATTAATTTTTTTTACAATTTCTTACATTTTACAAACAAATACTACCAATAAAACTAGTAAACTGCTACATTATTTAAATAATCATTATTAGAATATTATTTTGCATACTGCTATATTTTATTTCAAATATATTTAAAAATGCACATTTTTATATGCATTATATTATAAAAAGTGCTAAAACAATTGATAAAATATCATTAAGATTGAATACATTTTATTTTAAGACAAATATTTTTCAAATAGTTTACATTTATCACATTTTTAGCATAAAATGAATTATTTTATATAAAAAAATTGCACTTACAAAAAGGAACTTCTGTGACTAAATATTTTTAAGCTGTAACAAAAAAAAAAAACCTACCAACCAAACAAAACAATTTTATTGTTGTCTATAACAATTCATATAAATTAAATCTAAAACAAATGAATTTCAATACAAAAGATAAAAAATCAATGAATCTGGGAGCCGTGTGTGTATAATGCAGACTCACCGATGAACTCGTGTAAGAAGACGAGGGATGCGATGTAGCAGGCCAGACTGAGGAGTTCAGCTACGATCATCAGCCAGTGCCACGTCTGCACGGTCAGCGCCACCATCAGCAGCTCTGTCAGGATCAGAGACGTGAACGAGATCGCCACGATGTGCACAAACTCCGACTCGAACAGCAGCAGAGCCCCGTACATGATGATGCTACCTGAAGAGACGTCACAACACAGATATTAAAGATGATGAAGAGACCTGTAGCAGTGTGCTGTCATGCCATAAAACCTATATCATTACTAGTGCTGTCAAATGATTAATCGCGATTAATCGCATACAAAATACAAGTTTTTGTTTGTGTTCTGTGTATATTTAATATGTATACATAAATACACACACATACAGTATATATTTTGAAAATATTTATGTGTTTACATGTCCATATTTATATTCATATAATTTACATTATAAATAAATATATTTAATATAAAAAAAATTTTTTTCTGAAATATATACATGCATGGGTGTATTTATATATACAGAGCACACATACATATATTATGTAAACAAAAACTTGCATTTTGGATGCGATTAATCGCGATCATATTTGATAAAAATATATTTTTTTCCCCTCCCATTTTTTATGTATTACTTTATATATAAAAAAGCTCTAATAAAGACAAACTTCTGGGACTAAATATTTTTGAGATGAACAAAAAGTAAATAAATTGTCTACACAACTAAACAAGTGGGCAGATCAATTTAAACACTACTACTTTACTAAAACTAGAAAACTGTTACATTTTTAATTATTTACAAATTTACATATTTACATTACATTACATTACAAGTTTAACGTCAACGACGTTAAAAAAATAAATTTACAAAAGTGATTTTATGTCCATAGAAAGCACATTAAATGTAAGTAGTGTCTATTTTAAAGGTTTCAAATATGTTTTTGGAGAATAAAATGTTAAAATTTGGTTGAAATAATTCATTGTCATTCAGTGTAACAATTAGTGTGAAAATTCAAACAACATGCTTATTCTGACTTGTACATATTAAAATATATAAAAGAATAAGGGAGCATATTACATTTTATTGTGTTTTAAATGAGTAAAAATTCTTACTGACAAATGGGCAAAACCTAGGATAGTGGCAAATTTAAAAAATGTAAAATTACAACTAATTAGTATTTGGGGTGAATGTAATTAGTCTTTTAATATGTCATAAATTGATTGTTACACTGAATGACATTTTAGTGGGTCTCTTCTGTAAATCAGGGAAAAATTTATGACATTTTTTTTGCTTTTGCTTGGAAAAACAAAAACAAAATTGCAATTAAATTAAACGGAAAACTTTTTAAATTTTTTGGGAACAACAACAATTTAAAGCAGTATTACACTTATTGTTTTTATGCTTAAACCCTTTTTCGTCTTTGACCCACATGTAAATATTTTCAAAATATATACTGTATTTTTGTGCATTTATATATACATAATAAATATAAACAGTACACACACACACACATATATTATGTAAACAAAAACTTTTACTTTGGATGCGATTAATCGTGATTAATCATTTGACAGCACTAATAAATATGCATATTTAGAAGTACATATTTAGAAAACGATTCACACTCAACAGGTACACTAAAATTAAAATATGCAATTTCTGAAATAATATGTACAATGGATATGTACAATTATATATATATATATATATATATATATATATATATATATATATATATATATATATATATGTGGGTGTGTTTTTTTTTTTTCCGTACCCACTGTATATATATATATATATATATAATTAGAAGTATTATATAGTATTACTTAGATTTATGTGTGCAAGTTACTATTGGAGTAAAGGATTGGGAAGTTGGTTCTTTCAAGTTAAATAAAGAACTTTTGTCTATTCATTTTTAGCTGCAGATATATGACAAAGGTCAAGATGAAAAGAAAACATTTGTCTCAGAACGGCGGATTCACTTTATGAGAGCACAGAAATTCCCTCAGATTGTCCTATCTTCCATCTCAGGAAGAGGAAGAACACTTCCATGGATTTAGCTGTTTTTGAGAGCTTCCTGTCCTGAAGTGTTATTGTGACCTTGGAGCTTGAAGGCAAACACCACCGACACTGAAAAACGTGATTGATGCATACACGAAATTCGCTCTATTTAAAGCACAAATGCAAACATGCTATAGACCTGGAACCGAACCCAAAACACAAAGAGCAGAATAAGCTGTGTTTGGGTGAAAGCAGCTCACGGACAGAGGTGAGTAATGAGGGATACAGGACGTCTCTTCTGAAAAATACCCAGGGCAGTCTAATGCAAACACAATCACCTTTTAAAGCAACGGTGCGACGCTGAGAGATTTACACACAAAGACAGCTCAAACAGCCATCGTGGAAAACCTCCCTGTGTTATTTATTGTAGCCACAGACACAAATAAACTATTCAGCGCAGGCGAGCGAAAACACGTGCGTGGGTTTGTCTGGATGAAACAACACTGACATTCGCACAGTGCTGCTGTTTTCTTAACATCCTCTGAATGGACGTTACAATCACAGTTGCGCTTCGTTCAGCGCTAGACATAAATGATCTCCTCAATTTACACACTATTACTCGTTGAGTGAAGTTCATGCGTCACACCATATGGTAAAATAATCAGATCATTCGCTTACCTTGGTAGATACTGATCAAGACCCATATTAAGAAGGTTTTGAACGAGAGAGGCCGTCCCTGAAAGCAATTACAATTGATAATATTTAAAACAAAAAAAGATTAATTAATTAAATAGTCTAAGGTTATTAATTTGATAGAGTCTAAGATACCTTTAGAAGATCTTTGTAAAGTTCAGGATATAACATGGCCACCTCAGACTTGACATCTTTATCCAAAACCAGAGAGAAAACAGGGAACATGGTGTAGATAGTGGAGTATCTATGAGGAACATCAGCAGAGAAATCATTGTAATGTAATATACTATAACATATTAGAATATGCTATTTATGCAGCATTGCTAAGGCTGCATTTATTTGATCAAAAATACAGCAAAAATATAAAATATTTCTACAATTTAAAACAACATTTAAAGTTCTGCAATTATTTTATTAGTTTAAATACTATTATAAAAAAAGTATAATAATAATGTTTTAAAATAATGTAAACATTCATTATTATCAATGTTGAAAACCGTTGTGTTGCTTCATGTTTGTGTGTATATACATACATGTATACTGTATGTATATATATATATGTATGCATATTTCTATTCTTCGATGAATAGAAACTTCAAAAGAACATTTATTTAAAAATATATATTCACACACACACACACACACACACACACACACATATATATATATATAAACATTATAGACGTCTGTCACTTTTGATCCATTTAATGCACGCTTGCTGACACACAATTTTTCATGAAGAATGCATACGATTTTTTTTTATGCTATATGGCATTTTTATTTTTTATGTTTTTGCTTTCCAAACCATCAGACCAATGATTTTCTAGGCATTCAAAACTACTGGATTAGGATTAAAAAACATGTACAGAGTTTGCAGTTACGAAAATCAATTTCTAGCCAATTAAATATATTTTAAAGCAAAGGATAAAAAAAACTTTTCATGCTTTTCTGAGATTTTTCATAACTTTTCCAGCACGGGAAAATTCTTTTTGAGCCAGTAATAGAAAACATCTTTAACTCTGACATTTATCAGTGAAAAAACGTAAAATGCACCAAATGTAGTAAACTTTTTGACATTTTGCTGGCTTGTACAAGCTACAAGCATGTATTTCCTATGCAGAGAAAGTCAAAGTGACAGATCTAGATTGATATCTGTACTAGTGTGGGTGAAGTTTCATCTTGTTCCTCTCTCTGTCCCGGACTGTCTTGATGGAGAGTTTCATAATTTTCCCTGAATTAGACGAGACCTAAGCCTGTCCGCTTTAACCCCTTGATCGTTTCAGACTTCACAAAGGCTCTTTTGATGTGCATCAGCTCTGATGCTTTTCTGCGAGCTCAGCGGCCGTGACTCTCGATGGAACAAAACCCTCAGCGATCCTCAAATGTCAGAGCTGTCTGAAACACATGGCTGAAATGCCAGCGAGATTTCAGCGAGTGCAAATGAGTCATCAGCACTCGCACACTCACCCGATAATGAGGAAGCCTTGATAAAGTGGAACAGATGCAAAGTAGAAGACAGAGGAGAACACGGCCTGTGGAAACATCAGCACAAACATCAGACAGCAGGCAACCAAAGCCATGCTATATTCATTCATCCTGTCACTTCTCAGTAGGTAACCAATGGTATGATAGTAAAATAAATCCATTAGATGGCAAT
The DNA here is from genome assembly GCF_001515645.1 of Sinocyclocheilus grahami. Classification (NCBI taxonomy): domain Eukaryota; kingdom Metazoa; phylum Chordata; class Actinopteri; order Cypriniformes; family Cyprinidae; genus Sinocyclocheilus; species Sinocyclocheilus grahami. The sequence continues at coordinate 1,079,753 of NW_015505836.1, forward strand.
ACTGTGGTACTTTGATATATACTGTATATAATACCATGGTAGCAAATTGTTACCATATGTAGATGAAAGTGTATTGTACATGTTCAAAAAACTTTGGCATTATCATATTATCATGTCCAAAAATGTGTACATTTGCATCCAAAATTAGGGATGCACGATATATCGGCCACCATATCGGTATTGGCCGATAAATGCTAATTTTAATGTTATCGTTATCGAACCGATAAGAAAATTTTGCCGATATATTAAAGCCGATAAATAATGCATTATTTCCTGCAGAGACACATGAGATGCGCACTGTTCGCCATGATGGTTTTTAATTGCTTGAAATATTATTGGAATCACTTCAAAAAGGAAAAGTGCAACAGAGAAGTGCAACATGTGCAGGGCAAGTCTGTCATAATATAATGAGAACATTACTGTTAAATAATGTTATGGAATCTTTGTGAGCCCGTGTTTAAGCGCGTTGTTACTGGAAGAGTGCATTCACAACAGACCTGCACCTTCATGACCAGCACAGTTAAGTTCACTTGTACATTTGCAGCCTTTTGTGCAATTGTACGTTGTAATATTGTGTTTATTGTATGCATATAGGTCTGATTTATCGCATATAGAATTTGTTTGGTTAAGCTAATAGAGGGTTAATCGAGCGCTTCAGTTTGCCGGTGATCATCTTTAGCTCAGTGCACGCAGCTCAAACAGCAGCGCACAACATTAATAACTAGGACTATCATATATTTAACATTATAATGAGAACACTATTATAATAAAACGTTGTGAATTCTTTACTTTAATTTGACGTGTTTCAGCGCGTTGTTGCGGGAAGAGCGCATCCACAACAGAAGTTATATTCTGGTTAGCACGTAACTTGCTTTGAGTTCACTTGTGCATTTGCGTCTTTTTGTACATATATAACTTGTAATATTATGTTTATGTTGTATAAATATCCGATTAATCTCATATATGATGCGTTTCCTTGAGTTAAAGAAGCTGCCAGCAAAGCGCTTCAGTTTACCAGTGTTCATTCAGCTCTCCAGCTTCAGCGCACACAGTGTGAACAGCAGTGCACAACATTAATAACAAGTATGACTAGGAATGTCATATGCATAACATTATAAAGGGAATATTACCGTAATAAAAGTTGTGAATTCAGTGAATTTCAGTGCGTTGTTACGAGAAGAAGAGCGCGTCAAGTTACACATCTGACTAGCACATAACTTAGTTCAAGATCACTGCATTTGCGTAATTTTGTGCATATATAAGTTATAATATTATGTTTATGTTGTATAAATATCTGATTCTCATTTAGCATAATTAACCTGCTAACAAAGCGCTTCAGTTTACCGGTATTCATTTAGCTCTTCAGCAACAGCGCACGCAGCTTAAACAGAAATGCTGCTATTTAAAACAATGAGAGCTATTAATTTAAGATTTTGAACTTCTTTTTCAAAACCACTGATATATTATTATTAATAACCACCACTTTTATTTTTATCTTATTATTTTCATATGGTTTAATTAAATTAATTTTATTATTGTCGGTGAGGAGGCTATTCCGTTAAATTTATCCATGGCACATGGTTTTTGATTTTTTTTACACCTAAGTAATGTTGTCCAGGGACTTGTTTGCATTATTTTATTTATTTGTAAGGCTGCTTTATGTTTGATTTATGTTGAAGTGTTTAATGGTGAGACTTTTTTTGTAATCAGGCTCTCAAAAATTATATAAAAATTCGGATTTAGATTTATCGGCTAACATATCGGTCATCATATATAAAAAATTATCGGTATCGGCCAAAATTTTCATATCGGTGCATCCCTATATGGTATATGCTCATAAAAACCATGGTAGTTTGTTAGCAGTTTTATTTTACTAACATTAATGTGTGTTATACCAGGGTAAATATGGTAGAGTTTTGCCTAATACAAGTGGTTGTTTTTTTTTTTAAACATGAAGCCCTCGTCGCTGCAGTGTGTTTATGTGCGGCTGCTGTGATTGATGGGCTAGCGGTGGATAATTACTGCAGCAGACGCTACCTGCATGGTACTGATGCAGAGACTCCGGTGGATGACAAACTGGCTGAGCGCGGCGGAGCGTTTGTAGCTGTTTCTGCCGTGGACCATGAGCAGTCTGCCCAAGTGCTTAAACTGAGTGATGGAGAAATCTGCAGCCAGAGACGCCTGCTTCCCTTCCTGCACACAGATAAATACACAAACAGCTCTGAGCGCTCGCACGCAGCTTCTGGACCACGAGCAACAATGTTTTCTAGATTAAGCTGGCCTATATTAAGCATGTTCGGATCACTGGGAAGTTCAGAAGTGAGTGAGTGAACCAAAACAACGGCCCACGTAACCACGTCAAGTCAATCGAGGCTTAAGCCGTGTTAGTCATGAATGACTCAATATCAATTAACCATCCCATAACGTCTCATTTTGATGACCTGGAAACCTCGCTCGGCCCACCACAACTGGGTAAAGTTGGCTTTTAGGTATTTTAGGTACATTTAGACTCATAAAACGTCTGATGTCTAAAATGTGTTTCTAAACTGGACGTCCACCTCAGGGTGGGATTCCTGAAATCAGACCATCCTGAAATAAACAATGTAGAGTGACTGAAGTTTCTTACTTATTTTGAAATCTTTGGTCAACACAGTTAGGTTTATGAAAAACTATTACATTCTTAGCTGAACAATTTAGAGTAAAATAACATGCAATAAAAGGAAAAAATATACATAAATAAATAAAATATTAAAAAAACAATAAAAAATGCAACAGCTAAGTATATGAGAAACTATTATATCCCTACTATTTATATAAAATACAATAAAATCTAGATAAATTATAGTATCCATGTAAAATGTAAATAATACGAAAGGTAAATAAAAAAAAAACTGCAGACAAATTAGGTAAACACATTCATATTTCTGATATTAAGATGGATGGTTTCAGTCTTGATTAATCAAAACAGCTCAGAATATGAAAAAAATATTAAGTATTATAAGATATAAAATAATTAAAGAAATAAAACAAAACAAAATAATTAGTCAAAACAGCTAGGTTAATAAAAAACTATCATATCCTTAGCTGAACTATTTATAGACTATAAAATAAAATCTAGATAGAATAAATGTAAATAAATTATGAAAAAACTGCAGATAAATTAATTGAAAACATTAATATTTCTGATATTAGGTTGGATGGTTCTGACTTAAAACAGCTAGGAATATGAAAACCTATGAAGTATTATTATTAAAGAATGACTATTACAAAATAAAAAATAAACTGCAGATAAATTAGTTAAACATATTAATATTTTTGATACTATTAGCTATTATCATTAAACAATCACTAAAAAATATAAAAACACCTAAAATATATATAAATATACATCTGTATATAAATTTAATATTATTATTTCTGATATTAAAACATTTTTATTTCTGCTATTAAAGGTTCAGTGTTCAGGTCTTAATTAGTCAATACAGCTATGAAAAACTATTAATAAACTAGTTAACTAGATAGCTACTATTAATAACCTAGATAAACTAGTCAGTTGTTGAATGCCAGTGCACTCAATATAGTGTGAAATAAAATAAATATAAATAATGATTACCAATTAAAGTTGTTTCAGAGGCTGAGAAACAACTTTAATTGGTATGATTTGAAGAAAGATTATAAAATTATATTTTGATTATAAAATCAGACATTGTATTATTAAAAATAACATTACTAAGAGCAGGAATTTTGATTTTCAGTCGTGGGAATCTGTAGCGTGTAAATGTTTGAAGTGATTTTACATGAGAACATCTCTGAGCTTTCAGTGTCATGTAATGTAAGAAATGTGAGAATCTGTGTAACGCAAGTGTGTTTGACGCAGATGGACGGAAGCCTCCGGAAGCAGGCAGCAGTGTGTATGACAGGACTGCTGCTCTGGGAAGTGGTAGCTCTTACTTTGCCCTCCACTCCCACGCCACAGTCTGCTTCCTGGATCATGCTGACATCATTTCCTCCGTCCCCTGAGAAAGAGAAAACAGCGAGTGATGAGCCAGAGACAGCTGGTGCCGTGACCCAGATTGAGCCCTTATGACAGAGCAGTGTCATATTAGTATAACTGATATTTTTGATTTTGATTTTTTTTATTGCATATTGCATTATTTTTTATTTATTTGTTTTAGTTTATTTAGTTTTAATCATTTAATTACTACTTTTTATTTTATTCAACTTAAACTAAATGAAAATGAGACATGATGCCTTGGCAACTAGCTGAAATAAAACAAATTAAATTTAGTTGTATTTCAGGTAACGTTTATTTTATTTCAAGTAACAAATTTTTTTTTTTTTATATAGTTTTACTTTTAGTATTAGTATATTTTTAATTTAATGCCATGTCAGCATCTTAGGCTATTTTCATGGCAAAAACAATTTAAAAAATACAAGTATAACAAATATAATAAAAACCAGCAAACAAACAAACACAAGTTATATTACACAAGATTTTTTACATTAACATATGATACAAATTCTAAAACCTTTTCTGGCAAAATTATACTAAATAACTCTTTAAGTGAGTTCACTTCATAAAAAGTTCTCCATACATTAAAAGCGGGACAGTCCAAAAAAAAATGTTTGACAGAAAGGGGAATCTTGCAGAACATGCATTGAGAAGGGTTAGTTTTATTTTTAGTTATCGATAATCACCCCAACTGATATTATGTCACATGTCAAGACTAAATATGCAATGGAAAGTTACGTAACCCAAAAAATAAATTTAAATATATATTGATGAACATATCAGTATATCGGTATCTGTAAATATTTAGGCTTATTTTTTTATATATATCAGCAATAATCTGAATTGGATATCCTCAAATCTGGCTCTCGAGATCCACTTTCCTGCAGATTTAGCTCTAACCCTAATCAAACACAACTGAGCAGGGCCGAGAGGAAGTTGCATACTCACCCACGGCGCAGGTGAGTTTGCCGGTGCGTTCCTGCAGCAGTCGAACGATCTGGGCTTTCTGTGTGGGAGCGCAGCGGCAGCAGACGACAGCCGGACACTGACACGCCAACTCCATAAACTCATACTCATAATACTTCAGACAAACCTGCAACAACAACAAACAGGACTGAGAACAGGCCATTCACTGAGACATCAGATAGACAAATCAATACTGAAGGACAGAATGACACAAAACCTCCATAAATAAAACCCAAATCAAACTATTGATCAAACTGGTCATTTACTGGAAATGCAAACATCATGAGTCGCCTTAAATAAATAAATAAATAAAATTAATTAATAAAAAAAAAAATCTGGATGGAGGCGATTTCACACAAATTACACAAATTCAAGACAAATTATAGAAATTTTAACCTCATAACTCATAATATCTACAGATTTATCAGTATTTAATACTTTATAAACCATAATTTCTATAAATTCATTACGCTATGCCTACGTTCTATGTCTTCCGCTGGGACGCCACTCTCTTGTGAATGCGAGTACGACAATTAGTGGAAGCTAGAAATTACGGTTTATAAAGTTTTAAATATGGATTTTCTTACACAAACGCATCGCTTAACTTCAGGAAGCCTTTATTAACCCCCTGGAGCCATGTGGAGCACTTTTTATAATGGATGGACGCACTTTATTGGGCTTCAAAATCTCGACCCCCATTCACTGCCATTATAAAGCTTGGAAGAGCCAGGACATATTTTTAAATATAACTCCAATTCTATTTGTCTGAAAGAAAAAAGTCTCATATAACTAGGATGGCTTCAGGGTGAGTAAATCATGGGGTAATTTTCATTTTTGGGTGAACTATTCCTTTAAATTGATCAAAAGTGACGGTAAAGATGTTAAAATGTTACATAAGATTTCTATTTCAAATAAATGCTGTTCTTTTGAATTTTCTACTCATCAAAGAATCTTGGGGGGAAAAAACGAAACCGAAAAACTTAGCAGAATAAGTGAATGATTTCTGACACTGAAGACTGGAGTAATGATACTGAAAATGTAGCTTTACATCACAGGTAGTGCTGGGCGGTATACCGGTTCATACCGAATACCGGTGTTTATTTTTGTTATGATATGAATTTGTAAAATACCGCAATACCGCTTAAACAACATTCGGAACGCGACACTGTTTGAAAGGGGTTTTCACTGTTGCACTGTGGTGAGGGAACAGCTGTATGTGTTACTAAGCGTGAAAGATCCGAAACTGAAGCTGTAGAACTAATAGAACGTGATGACACTGAAGAACTCATCCACAATATCCACACTGACCGCCACAAATATCCACCGCCCCCTGCCATCAGCTCCTGTGTATCACACACACGAGCGCGACTTTAGCACTAGATTTAGCAACTTTCAGACCCTTTTAGCTGCTTTTTTCCATAGAATATTCATAATGACAAACCTAGCGATTTTTTTGGATAAACCTTAGCTATGGTTCAGTTGGAAGATTTCGTCAGTGCTGTCCCGCGAGCATGAGGTCTGACTAGGGGTCATGTTTAGTCACTATTTGGTGTGGTATTTTTTGACAATATTCACTCATCATTAAAATAAAATAGGGCCATTTTAAGTCAATATACTGCAGTATTTACTCTGTCAATCAGTAGAAAATATGGTTAACACCCGGTCACGCATGAAAAAAAATACCGTCATGTACCGTAAAACCGATATAATTTTGAAAAATACATATAGATTTTTTTATTTAAATAAAAATTTTATATTTAGATATACATTTTTGGTCTTACCTTATTTTAAATTGTAATAATATTTCACAATATTACGGTTTTTAATGTACTTTTGATCAAATAAATGCAGCCTCCAGAGTCACTATATCTTTGTCTCTAGATCATGTGATAGATACAGGTGCATCTCAATAAATTAGAATGTCATGGAAAAGTTCATTTATTTCAGAAAATTCAACTCAAATTGTGAAACTCGTGTATTAAATGAATTCAGTGCACACAGACTGAAGTAGTTTAAGTCTTTGGTTCTTTTAATTGTGATGATTTGGGCTCACATTTAACAAAAACCCACCAATTCACTATCTCAACAAATTAGAATACTTCATAAGACCAATAAAAATATATATTTTTAGTGAATTGTTGGCCTTCTGAACCAAAGACTTAAACTACTTCAGTCTGTGTGCATTGAATTTATTTAATACACGAGTTTCGCAATTTGAGTTGAATTACTGAAATAAATGAACTTTTCCACGACATTATAATTTATTGAGATGCACCTGTAAGTCTGATCACAAAATAATAGCACAAGTTGCATGATTTCATGTTTTACTGACGTGTCTTACACAAACAGTGTTAGGGGTTTGTTCGAATCTAATGCGTACATGCAGGCTTACATTACCTCCAGAGAGTCTCCTGATATCACCAGCGCGCAGTCGTGTTTCCTCCTGAAGGCGTTGAGCTCAAGGTGGGCTTCGCTTCGAGTGGTTACCTGCAACCCATCGGAGAGCTCAGCATCAGGACTGTTTTTTCTCACACAAACACACGAGCAGCCACTCGGATAATAATCTCAGAGACACCAGCGGTGAACCACAGCAAGATCCTCAGACTGAGATATTAACTTCAGCTGTCAGTTGCGTGGCAGACCGTGCCAGATTCAACTAGCTATCTGCTTAACTGTCTAAACTGTGAGGTCTACTTCGCCTGCTGTCTGCTGGTTTCACACAGGAAGTTCACTATAACTAACTGTTGTTTTTGTATTTACAGATGGCTTTGGGCAGATATTGCTTGCTCAAGACGTTAGATTAAAAGGATAAATGAGTAAACAAACTCACTCTTATGTTGCATTCAAACCTATATGACCTTCTTTCCACTGTGAACCACTACAAGAGATGTTAGTAAGAATGTTCACACTGCTCTTTTCCATACGAGAAACACCATACACGTTTGAAACAACAAGGTCAGTAAATGATTTTAAGGTGAATTATTCCTTCATAATTTTCCCAAAACATGAACCAAAACCAATTTTGGACACACATATTTCTTGAGCAGCAAATCAGCATATTAGAATGATTTCTGAAGTATCACGTGACACTGAAGGCTGAAGTAAAGGATGCTGAAAATTCAGCTTCGCATAACAGGAATTAACCCCAAAAGATAATTGAAAAATTCATACAGGGGCATTTTTTTGCTCTCATATTATGAATTGTAGGGGCATATAACTGGATTCTCAAAGGCTACATCACAGACTATTTCTTTATAATTAATCTCAAAAATATGAACCAAAACCCATAAATCCATCTAAAACTCCTCGACAAACAGAGAGGATGTTTTTTAATTGGTGGACGTTCACATAAGAGCAATTCATCTGTCAATTTCAAACACACCAGACCTCAATCTGGATGCCATTTGTGTCCAGGAGGAAGTCAATCCAGATGCCGCTATGGGAACGAGGTACCCGTTTTCATGTTGTGCCAGCCATTGTCTTCTGCTTCCAGGAACCGCTGCAGCGAGGAAGATTCAACCTTCCTCAGAGCGGCCTATCTTTCTGTGGCAGCACGCCACATGGGAACTCCACAAGAGCTCATAGAGTCACGTTTCACAGAGAAAGGGCACAGGGAGACTTCAGGAAGCTACTTTCCCTGCTTGGATCGATGAAGGCTACTAAACTCAATCAAGCTTTGGAGCCCAATTGTGTTGGAGACATTTGGGTGTGAGACAAGATTTATTGAGCTAGTACACTTCTGTTCAAAAGTTGCTTTTTAGAGAAATTAATAGTTTTATTTATCAAGGATTTCAGTAAAGAATTGTCAGTAAAAACATTTATAATGTTACAAAAGGTTAATTTTACAAATAAATGCTGTTATTTTTAACTTTCTATTAATCAAAAAATTCTGAAAAAAACAATGTATGGTAGTTTCCACAACAATATTAAGCAGAACAACTGTTTTCAACATTGATAATAATGAGAAGTGATTCTTGAGCAGAAAATCAGCATATTAGAATGATTTCTGAAGGATCATGTGACACTGAGGGCTGGAGTAATGATGCTGAAAATTCAGCTTTGCATCACAGGAATAAATTACATTTTAAAATATATTCATATAGAACAGTTATTTTAAATTAAAAAATATTTTGAACAGTAGTGCATATGTCTGACAGATTACGTCTCTATTTTTGTTTCCATTCATTTAAAATGGCAACCACTCGCCATCTTTGCACATGGGCTCCTGTTTCCAGATTTTTTTCTCCCGAAATACTGTTTGTCTGATGGCAACAAAATAACAAGCACATCAAATATCGGCATCGGCCGATACGTTTTTCTGTTTGGCCGATGCGTTGACGAAATGCCAAACTTTTATTTTGACGGCGCTGAGAGTGACAGCGCCTGAGCACAAAGTGCTCACAGTCTCCCTCTTGTTCGCCGTTGTCCTTAACAGTTCTGTCTAAAGCCCCGTTCACACTAGCAGCGACTTTGGTCGCTGCATGTCGCCAGGGGCTGGCGATGAGGTTGCTAGTGGGCGTTCTCAATACTGGTTGCCTTGACAGTGAATCAGGTTTCTTGCCGCTAAGTACAGACATTTTGGAGGCAAAAGACTAAATATAATCTAAATCTAAATTAAATCCATACATACAAACAAAAATGAATGAGAAACAGAGCCTACTTTCTTCCATTGCGTATGTTTATCTACGGCGCTGAGAAGAGAACGATCACATGAGCTCTACCGTCTTCTTTCCTATTGGCTGTCGCTCCCGAAAGTCGCTCTTCATTTGCATAAAGTTGAAGGATTCTGAACTTTGCCGTGTCGCTGGACACGCCCCATCCGGTCACCAACGGCCTCTGTTGCTCTTGTCACCGGAAATCGGCAGCTCTCCATTGAAATGAATGGGATTGTGTCGCTTTGCTATTGTGTGTTGCTTGTAGTGTGAACGGGGCTTAATACGGATAGAAGTCTGTCTAATAATCCGATAGAACTGTTAAACAAAGGAATTAAAATGTATACAAAAAGTATTATAAGGATTGCTTTTATATTATTAGCAATAGAAAGGCAAACATTATAATACTTTCTCGTTTGCCGTCAGCATTCAGCATTCACAAACCTTGCAAACTTAGTCAAATCCAGTTGTGAGATCTTGTGAAGTGTGCATGTGACCTGCATGATTGCATGTTCTCTGCGTGACTTTCGGTCCGTGCAAATTGAATGCTTTAAACATTAAATTCATGATTTCAAATTATGCTGCGCTTTATGCATTTGCCCACTGTCATATTCATGTCATTTTCACTGTGTGCTGTATGTAAAATGAGTGTTACCTTGGCTTTATTTCCCAATGCACACAAACTTCCCAGAATACTGAGTGCCCTGTTGGTTACAGTTTACTTCCTTTTTAATTATATTTTTATGAAATATTTATTTATTTGTGGAAAATACTTTGTCATCTAAAGTATAAGTATGTTTATTTTACAAATGTATTTTTTAATCCATTTTCAAATTATTTCAAATTTCTTAAATATTAATTAAAATAAATACATTTATATCGGCTTTATATCGCCATCGGCTGTCAAAAAAACCAATATCAGTTGACCACTACTCCAAAAGTCTTTTCACATTAAGCGCCTCGAGAAAGAATAGGGCACCGCTAAAATATTTACTACAACACATTAATGAAAGATTTGCAACCCGAAAATAAGCATTGCTAATTTTTTCCTGCAGAGATCCTTGAGTTTGTTTAAGGATCTAGAGCCTCTTTCTGCGGGTCAGGGAGACTATGGGAAATATTTTTTGGTGCAAGAAACCCTATTACTTAACCTCAGGGGGAAATAAATCATTACAGAAGAATAAGATATGACCCATTTAAAAATAATGGTTGAAATATGTAGTCTAGAGAGGACTTACAGGTCTGAACACGTGGATGTCCTGATTGCGGGTCACTAGATGGGCGTTTTTGGCTGTGCAGGTTGCAGTCTCTAATTTGTCCCCAGTCAGCATCCAAACCTGGACAAAGAACAGGTTTAGTTAAATCAGGCTTGACACTGATGTACCTAAGCACTCGTGTTAACACGTCAACAAATAACTCATTTTAGAGGCATACAGTGAAATCCTACATGTGACAGACTATATACTTCTTAGAAAAATCAGTGGTGCAAAGCTAAAAAGTACATGTTTGTACCATATTTACCTCTAAATGGTACACATTAGTACCTTTAAGTTACATACTATTACCTTTTGAAAGGGTACTGCCTCAGATTTGCAGTGTTGTAGAAATGCAACACTAGTGTCTTTTAGACATTTTAGTTTTCCAAATCAATCATGACGTTATAATGCATCGATAAATCCCATCTTTTTATTTTAATTTGAGTTTTTGTACTAACCAGCTTCAACTGGCAAAAACGTTGCATGTCAAGACATTTTGATAAGCGCTACTATTTTTGGCGCATTGTGCCAGGTAGCTCCACCCACAGTGAAATCTCATTGTCTGTGCATGTTTGTGCGTGCCGACACTGACTTTGATGCCAGCGTTGCGCAGTATCTCCAGAGTGGGTCTGACATCGGCCTGTAGCTGGTCCTCGACTCCAGTAAGACACAAGAGCTCCATCTCCATCTCCAGACTCTCTATCACTGTGGCGACCTTCAGCGAACGATCGTGAACGCTCAACTTGGCCTGGACGTAGCGAGCCTGCGGCACATGTGAATGATGGTAGACAACATTTGTTATTTATTTTGCATAACATTTAAGGGCAGGTGACAGACTGTACAATAAAAGTGGGCAAATATGCAGGGATTTCTTATTTACTGTATTTGCAATTATTTCATACAAAATATATAATAGGAATAATACGATATAAATTATGAATATCTTCAATATTTGACATTTCTCATACATTTTGGCATTTTGGTGATTACACTGCACACAGACCAAGTTTCCCATCAAGTAAATAAGAACAGTCAATAAATAAAATATATAATCAGATGGGGTTTTTTTGGAGTTAATGTGATTACTTTTCAAAGTTTTTATGTGCAGAAATCTTTATATAAATATAATGGATATATTTAATATGTATTTAATGTATACAGTTTCTCTTTTAAGGAAATAAACAACATTTTGTGGGGGTCCCTATTAAAATATGTTTCATGCCAAATTAGGTAAACGTTTGTTGCATTAAATAAATACATTAATTCTACATGTCAATAAAAATAAAAGAATCATAATAATTATTAATATTATTGCTAATTTAAAAATAATAATAATAACAACAACTGTTATTATTTAATTTTAATAATAATAATTATTATTATTGTTGTTGTTTAAATTAGTTATTAATTAATTAATAAAATATAATGATAATAATAATAATAATAATAATTATTATTATTATTACTACTACTACTATTATGCATTAAAGCAGTAAAGCATATTGGCACAGAATTATACATTTAATCGTTACACCAACACATTTTTGCAAACTTAGCATGGTGAATATATATGACATATGTGACCCTGGACCACAAAACCAGTCCATAAGGGAAATTGAGATTCATACATCATCTGAAAGCTGAAATAAAAAGCTTTCCATTGATGTATGGTTTGTTAGGATAGGACAATATTTGGCCGAGATACAACTATTTGAAAATCTGGAATCTGAGGGTGCAAAAAAAAATCTAAATACTGAGAAAATCATCTTTAAAGTTGTCCAAATGAAGTTCTTAGTAATGCATATTACTAATCAGAAATTAAGTTTTAATATATTTACGGTAGGAAATTTACAAAATATCTTCATGGAACATGATCTTTACTTAACAACCTAATGATTTTTGGCATAAAAGAAAAATCGATAATTTTGACCTATACAATGTTTTTTTGGCGATTGCTACAAATATACCCCAGCGACTTAAGACTGCTTTTGTGCTCCAGGGTCACATATGTGCTAAGCACATAAAAACAGAGGATCACATTAAATCTAAAAAACATTAATTATTATTTTTTATTTATTAACAACATTTATTGGTCTACTGAACGAAACAGTAACGGTAAGCCCTGATTATTATTATTATTTGCAAACAAAAAGATTACCAGTACCCTACATTTATTTCCAATTTAAACAACTTGGGGGTCAAGATTGGGGTCATAAAGCCCTGCTAATTTAATGTTTATAGTCATTTCCATTCTACAAACATCTATGGATCTAACAGACGCAATGACACATCTTTCATCACATTTGCTCATGTTTTTCCCATCTGCTATATCTATGTATCACGGTGATTAGCTAAAATGCATCTAACTCTGATCTCCAATCTGCTCTGTTTTTTTTTTTGCTGAAACCAAAGGAAACCTATCAGACACGTCAAATGAGAAAGCTCAGAACGCTGATACACCATCGGCAGTCAAATAATCACTGTCAGAAACACACACCCTTGCATTGACCCCTCAAATCGACGTGCCAGACTGTTGAGTGAAGCCAGAGCGCAGTTTTGAGGGCACGGCCCACAATCGCAGTGAGATAAAGAGCAAACAATGTGTGCGCGAGTCACACAGGAACACACTCTCACTCGGTGACTCACACACTCGGTGAGTCACTGCCGCCCACCCGCTCACACACAATTACACACTTCAGCTCGGAGAGTGGGAACATGGGCCTGGGAGAAGAAACAACTCTTTCTCTGTGCGTGTGGGCGGGGTCACTTTCGTTTTGGGGGTGTTCACTGTGGAAAACATGTTACATTTCTTTTTGACAATTACTGTTGACGATGGATGGTCGCTAGGAAACCGCTTAATCCGGCTAAATATAGATCAGCACCTGGATATTGTCGTTATAAACATCCAAAGGTCACCGTCTATACCAGCCGTTCTCAGGAACCATGTTTCACACACTGAACAAGCCGTACAAAATATGTCACATTAATCTGTGTAGGACAAAAATGCTAAATTATTCATCTGACATAGGCTGCAAGGGAACATGGACATATTAGCCAAATATTTGTTGTGCATAGTCATATTACCAAGCAACTGTAATATGAAATTGCACCGTAATAGTTTGATTTCAGCTCGACTGGATTTATGGCCTGTGACCATCGAGAACAAAAGACATATGAAGTGTTTTCTCATAAATAACATATCACGGTTAGTTGCATGTTATTATTTAGTATTGTGTTTCATGCTGCCCATGACTTTTCCCATACTATGGAAGTTCAGTTACCAATAACATCAACAGAAGAATGAAACTCATGCAGGTTTGGAACAATTTGAGGGTGAGTAAATGATGATAGAATTTTCATTTTTGGGTAAATTATCCCATTAAGAACCACTGGTCTGTCTTTAAAACAAACAAACAAACAAATCCACCTCCTCAAATCATTGATGCAAAAAATAAAGGCTGTCAATTTATTGTTTTTAATTACAAAAAATGATCAAAATGATTGCGATGAATAATGCACTCTGTCTTTATCAGAGAAAGTCAACCTTGAATGTAGATCATTTGATTACATTTTTAATTGACTGACAGCTTTACAAAGGTGAATTATTCTGATGTGAGCTCGATTTATGTGTCATTTGACAGTCAAATAGCTGTCAGACAGTTGTAACCGTCTGTGAAATGCTTTATGAAATGTATCACAGTTGGTGACGTGTAAATCAGATGTGTGTGTGTGTGTGTCTGTATGCATATATATATATATTTATTATTATTTGTATAATTGATTAATTATTTATTATCTTTTGTAACAATATACACTACCTTTCAAAAGTTTAGGGACAGTAATTTTTTTCCTCTTTTTTTGATAGAAATTAATTATTTTATTCAGCAAGAATGTGTTAAACTGATGAACAGTGATGAGACTTGCATTGCTAGAAAATATTTCTATTTTTAATACATTTGTTATTCAACAATGAACCCTGAATAAAAGCATCACAAGTTAAAAAAAATAAAAAACCAAGCAGCACAACGGTTTCCAACATTGATACTAAATTAGCATATTAGAATTATGGATCATGTGACACCGAAGGCTGGAGACATGGCAGAAATAAATTACATTTTAAAGTACATTAAAACAGAAAACCATTATTTTAAATTGAAATAATATTTCACAATATTAAAGTTTCAAATGCAGCTTTGATGAGCATAAGAGTTTTCTTCAAAAAACATTACAAATCTTACTGATATAGGGTGTATATATTATATAAATTATACTTTTATAATGTTACAAAATATTTCTAATTCAAATAAATGCTATTCAACTTTCAAATTATCAAAAAAGACTGAAAGATGGTTTCCACAAAAACATGAAGCAGCACAATAATTTTCAACATTGATAATCAGAAATGTTTCTTGAGCAGCACATCGGCATATCAGAATGATTTCTGAAGGATCATGTGACACTGAAAACTGGAGTAATGATGCTGAAAATTCAGCTTTGATCACAGCAATAAATTACATTTTAAAATGTATTCAAACTGAAAACACACATTTTGAATTGTAATCATAATTTACAATATTTCTCTTTTTTACCGCATTTTTATCCATGCAGCCATGGTGAGCATAAGAGAGTTCTTTCAAAAACATCTAAAAGCCCGACCCCAAACTTTTGAAAGATCCACAGTTATCCACAATAACTGCTGCATGATGACTCTTCCACATCATTTTCTTTCCATGTTTTTTTGGGCCAAGTCTTTAAATTCTTCATATTAATACACCAATCTATCAGCAATTATTCACCCCAGGATTTTGTTCCATAGCAATCTTTCTAAAGACTAAGCATTGGAAACTCACCTCAAAATCTTGGTATTGTTCTTCCGTTAGGGATTTTTTGGCCACCACTAGCACCCTCAAGCCTTCCCTGGCCATATTCCCACACTGATAAAGAAAGCAGAAAACAAATTCCCAACATACAAGTCACAAAACCTCTTGGCATAAGCATGACGTTGATTCAAAATTAGGGCTGGACGATATGGTCAAAATTTATATCACGATATATTTCTTAATTTCGGTCGATACGATATAATTCCGATATCGATATGAACACTATTTATATGAAATAGAAATCTTTTGTAACATTATAAATGCCTTTATCGTCAATTTTAAGCATCCTTGCTAAATAAAATTATTAATTTCTATAATTTCTTTCCCAAAAAATTTATAAAAATTATACTGAATGGAATAGTGTATAATGTTACAAAAGCTTTTTATTTCAGATAAATGCTGATCTTTGGATCTTTCTATTCATCAAAGAATCCTGAAAAACTGTTTTAAATATTGATAATCAGCAAATCATGTGACACTGAAGACTGGAGTAATGATGCTGAAAATTTAACTATGTATGATCACAGGAATAAATTACATTTTAAAATCTATTCAAAACAGAAAGCAATTTTAAACAGTAAAAATATTTCAAAATAACACACACCCTTGCATTGACCCCTCAAATCGACGTGCCAGACTGTTGAGTGAAGCCAGAGCGCAGTTTTGAGGGCACGGCCCACAATCGCAGTGAGATAAAGAGCAAACAATGTGTGCGCGAGTCACACAGGAACACACTCTCACTCGGTGACTCACACACTCGGTGAGTCACTGCCGCCCACCCGCTCACACACAATTACACACTTCAGCTCGGAGAGTGGGAACATGGGCCTGGGAGAAGAAACAACTCTTTCTCTGTGCGTGTGGGCGGGGTCACTTTCGTTTTGGGGGTGTTCACTGTGGAAAACATGTTACATTTCTTTTTGACAATTACTGTTGACGATGGATGGTCGCTAGGAAACCGCTTAATCCGGCTAAATATAGATCAGCACCTGGATATTGTCGTTATAAACATCCAAAGGTCACCGTCTATACCAGCCGTTCTCAGGAACCATGTTTCACACACTGAACAAGCCGTACAAAATATGTCACATTAATCTGTGTAGGACAAAAATGCTAAATTATTCATCTGACATAGGCTGCAAGGGAACATGGACATATTAGCCAAATATTTGTTGTGCATAGTCATATTACCAAGCAACTGTAATATGAAATTGCACCGTAATAGTTTGATTTCAGCTCGACTGGATTTATGGCCTGTGACCATCGAGAACAAAAGACATATGAAGTGTTTTCTCATAAATAACATATCACGGTTAGTTGCATGTTATTATTTAGTATTGTGTTTCATGCTGCCCATGACTTTTCCCATACTATGGAAGTTCAGTTACCAATAACATCAACAGAAGAATGAAACTCATGCAGGTTTGGAACAATTTGAGGGTGAGTAAATGATGATAGAATGTTCATTTTTGGGTAAATTATCCCATTAAGAACCACTGGTCTGTCTTTAAAACAAACAAACAAACAAATCCACCTCCTCAAATCATTGATGCAAAAAATAAAGGCTGTCAATTTATTGTTTTTAATTACAAAAAATGATCAAAATGATTGCGATGAATAATGCACTCTGTCTTTATCAGAGAAAGTCAACCTTGAATGTAGATCATTTGATTACATTTTTAATTGACTGACAGCTTTACAAAGGTGAATTATTCTGATGTGAGCTCGATTTATGTGTCATTTGACAGTCAAATAGCTGTCAGACAGTTGTAACCGTCTGTGAAATGCTTTATGAAATGTATCACAGTTGGTGACGTGTAAATCAGATGTGTGTGTGTGTGTGTCTGTATGCATATATATATATATTTATTATTATTTGTATAATTGATTAATTATTTATTATCTTTTGTAACAATATACACTACCTTTCAAAAGTTTAGGGACAGTAATTTTTTTCCTCTTTTTTTGATAGAAATTAATTATTTTATTCAGCAAGAATGTGTTAAACTGATGAACAGTGATGAGACTTGCATTGCTAGAAAATATTTCTATTTTTAATACATTTGTTATTCAACAATGAACCCTGAATAAAAGCATCACAAGTTAAAAAAAATAAAAAACCAAGCAGCACAACGGTTTCCAACATTGATACTAAATTAGCATATTAGAATTATGGATCATGTGACACCGAAGGCTGGAGACATGGCAGAAATAAATTACATTTTAAAGTACATTAAAACAGAAAACCATTATTTTAAATTGAAATAATATTTCACAATATTAAAGTTTCAAATGCAGCTTTGATGAGCATAAGAGTTTTCTTCAAAAAACATTACAAATCTTACTGATATAGGGTGTATATATTATATAAATTATACTTTTATAATGTTACAAAATATTTCTAATTCAAATAAATGCTATTCAACTTTCAAATTATCAAAAAAGACTGAAAGATGGTTTCCACAAAAACATGAAGCAGCACAATAATTTTCAACATTGATAATCAGAAATGTTTCTTGAGCAGCACATCGGCATATCAGAATGATTTCTGAAGGATCATGTGACACTGAAAACTGGAGTAATGATGCTGAAAATTCAGCTTTGATCACAGCAATAAATTACATTTTAAAATGTATTCAAACTGAAAACACACATTTTGAATTGTAATCATAATTTACAATATTTCTCTTTTTTACCGCATTTTTATCCATGCAGCCATGGTGAGCATAAGAGAGTTCTTTCAAAAACATCTAAAAGCCCGACCCCAAACTTTTGAAAGATCCACAGTTATCCACAATAACTGCTGCATGATGACTCTTCCACATCATTTTCTTTCCATGTTTTTTTGGGCCAAGTCTTTAAATTCTTCATATTAATACACCAATCTATCAGCAATTATTCACCCCAGGATTTTGTTCCATAGCAATCTTTCTAAAGACTAAGCATTGGAAACTCACCTCAAAATCTTGGTATTGTTCTTCCGTTAGGGATTTTTTGGCCACCACTAGCACCCTCAAGCCTTCCCTGGCCATATTCCCACACTGATAAAGAAAGCAGAAAACAAATTCCCAACATACAAGTCACAAAACCTCTTGGCATAAGCATGACGTTGATTCAAAATTAGGGCTGGACGATATGGTCAAAATTTATATCACGATATATTTCTTAATTTCGGTCGGTACGATATAATTCCGATATCGATATGAACACTATTTATATGAAATAGAAATCTTTTGTAACATTATAAATGCCTTTATCATCAATTTTAAGCATCCTTGCTAAATAAAATTATTAATTTCTATAATTTCTTTCCCAAAAAATGTATAAAAATTATACTGAATGGAATAGTGTATAATGTTACAAAAGCTTTTTATTTCAGATAAATGCTGATCTTTGGATCTTTCTATTCATCAAAGAATCCTGAAAAACTGTTTTAAATATTGATAATCAGCAAATCATGTGACACTGAAGACTGGAGTAATGATGCTGAAAATTTAACTATGTATGATCACAGGAATAAATTACATTTTAAAATCTATTCAAAACAGAAAGCAATTTTAAACAGTAAAAATATTTCAAAAT
>NW_015505836.1:1099591-1109977 GCF_001515645.1 Sinocyclocheilus grahami
TTTAACTAGGGCTGGACGATATGGCCAAAATTGATATCACGATATAATTCTTAATTTCGGTCGATACGATATAATTCCGATATCGATATGAACACTATTTATCTGAAATATAAATCTTTTGTAACATTATAAATGCCTTTATCATCACTTTTGATCAATTTTAAGCATCCTTGCTAAATAAAATTATTAATTTCTATAATTTCTTTCCCAAAAAATGTATAAAAATTATACTGAATGGAATAGTGTATAATGTTACAAAAGCTTTTTATTTCAGATAAATGCTGATCTTTGGATCTTTCTATTCATCAAAGAATCCTGAAAAACTGTTTTAAATATTGATAATCAGCAAATCATGTGACACTGAAGACTGGAGTAATGATGCTGAAAATTTAACTATGTATGATCACAGGAATAAATTACATTTTAAAATCTATTCAAAACAGAAAGCAATTTTAAACAGTAAAAATATTTCAAAATTTTACTGTTTTTGCTGTTTTTTGGATCAAATAAATGCAGCCTTGTTGAGCAGAAGAGAATTCTTAAAATAAAATAAAAATACAACATAAAAAAATCTTACTGTTCAAAAACTTTTGACTGGTAGTGTAGGCTGATTATTCTTATAGATTGAAACAAATGTGCTTCAGACAGAAAAAAGGGTATGAAAAGTGCTGCAGAAAACAAAAAAAAAAATCGAACAAAAAAACTGGAAATGTTGCTGGAGACCAAGGTTATTATAGTTTAGCATTTTAAAATTTGTTTTATTTTAATATCATTTTCAAATTTGCAATAAAATTTAGTTTTTATTAGTTTCATTAATAATTTTGTTCGTTTTAGTTTAGTTTTTATTTTGTGAACACATTCCTATTTAGTTTTTATATAGTTTAGTTTCAGTTTTAGTTTTAGTAATTCAAGTTTATTAGATTTAACAGATCACTTCCAGAGCGCAGGCCAAAGAAAGACTTAGGCTAATTTAACCTTAGTGATGCAAACGTCTAGCGACACCAAATTAAAGCATGCTGAGATTGATTAGATGGTAAAAGTATACAAATACACACCAAAATGAAGCAGTCATGCCTTTTTAAATCTACACAAGTTGCGCTTACATTATATGTAAAACGCACTAGACTGAATGATAAATGTGTGTTGTGATATTTAATTTGAAAATAAATGTAGCTAATTTCTTTATATTATAGCCTATGTCTTTCACCTTATTTAACTATAATCATGATACCGTAACTGTCGTGTCTTGCTCACTTTCCCATGAAGAAAAGCACATAAATAAGTGGGACTAATGAAATTCAATAATAATAGCGGAAAGGACTAACGGCCGCATAGCCTATACACTGCAGAGTTTAAGGAGAAGCAATGGCACTTAACAGTAAAGTCATATCTAAATATGTTCTTTTCATTTATGAAGATTTAAGTATGTAGTTTATGCACATTTGTTTAAAACAGCCTGGCAGATTGCTCACAAGATGTAGGCAAATGTTTGTATTGTATACAGGAAGGATGCGCGTTCTTATCATTCCTCTGTTGCGCTGCTTGTCTATTTCTCTTCAAAGCACTTAACTTAAAATGCCTATTTTGGTGTGATTGCTTGTGTTACATGAGAAAATAAATTATTTTGCCTTACTGATGCAGTAGCCTATTTAATGCGGGTGCGGTTCAGGTCGTGGTCTTTATCTCAAACAGGTCGGGTACAGAATTAAATTGGTGCTGGCTGCTGTCGGATAATGGGTCGGGTGTTCTGTTGTGTACTGCGGATGCAGGTTTACCTAACAGGACCCGTGCAGGACTCTGCTTTAAACTGCTTTGCGTCTCTCCATCAGATAACCTCACGTGCATGATGTGCCATTCACGGGTATTTCCCGGTATTTCCCTAAACCGACACACATCAATTTATTTAGATTTTTTTTATTTCAGTTTACGCAAATGTTTTTCGACCAATCGTTTTCGTCTTAGTTTTCGTTTACGAAAATAACCTTGCTGGAGACGGGCTTATTTAAAATGAAAACTCATTGTCTGCCAGCAGGAGGTGCTTTTAGAGTGATAAAACTAGCGGTTTCCCCAGTAATGGTTGTAATCAAAGCAGCTCCGCTCATGAATGCTACTTTATCAGATCAAATGAAAATGCCATCGAAACTATTCTGAAGACAGTCGGTTCCCTTCAGAGATGCATTCATATAAAACACCCGGGCCGTGTTATGATTTTGAAACGTGCAGTGCTCATGTTTATTCAACAAAGTCAAACGGCACAAATAAATAAATGTATGGGAAACTGGTAATGTATATCGAAATATCGGAAATGTGTTTAAAAATCATATCACCGTTATTGAAAAAAATAATATCGCGATACATATTGATATTGAATTACTGTCCAGCCCTATTCAAAATCATTTTAAAAAACGTGATATTACCTCCTCCTCAAGCCAGTCATTGTACTGAACGATACCGGCCATCACCACATCAGCACCCTTCATGTAAAACGTGATCTCTCCTGTGGATTCATCCTAGCAAACATGAGCAGAATATGTTTTATTATTAAATAATTGATCATTTATGCATAGACACATATGCTGCATGAGATATCAAGAGAAATGATACTCAGATGCACCAAGTGAAACAGGAAGAGTTCGCAGGTAAGCGGGACAGTCTGTGCTGTTTTTTTCCAAGCATTCATTTTGGGTTTCCTTGATCGTCCTTGAAGGTGTTTTAAAAGGATTCTGCAGAGGAAACCAGGTTCAGTTGCTGGTTTCCTCAAACACTGATACAGGCTTCGGTCCAGGCCAACAACAATAGCTGCGAGCTCGTATGGGGAGAGTTAGTCATCAAGCCCAGGGCAGGGTCACAACTTTCTCAGATAGATTTTGGGCTGATCTTCAATTATTGCATTGTTTAAAAGGGTAAAGCACAAACTAGATATTCACATCTTCTTTTTCTGGCGTAAATGCCTGTGCAAAACCCATCTTGAAGGAATAACATTCTGGGCATGATTTTATAGATTATTATTTTCCAGGCAAAAATCAGAATTAAAATTACGACAACAGACCACGTCTCCAAAACAAGCCACATGATTTGAGGCGTCATTGATGTCCAAAGCATAAATGATGCAAATACAAGCAAACAGACTAAATACAAAAAACAGATGAAATGTGCCTGATGAAGACCTAATGGTCGAAACGTTGTACAAAGATTTCTTGGAGCAGTTACATCAGTGTGCAGTTTTTTTTTTTTTTTTTTTTTGCTTGTATTTGCCTCATTTTTGTTCTGCATCTGAGCCCTTATTGGGTTAATGTGATGTGCACACCTTTTTTGTATTTTTGACAAAGCATAACCGTTGCAGGACAAGTTACATTCCTAAGTTTAATACCTTTTGGGCTAAAATAAATAAATAAATATATATTTAAAAAAAAATTCAAAATTTAAATATAAAAAGTATTTATAAAATAAAAAATATATACAGTCAAACCAAAAATGATTCAGACACCATATATAATGTTTGATATTTTTTTTACTAGTGGGTGCAGGACCCTATAGTTCATTTATGTAAGTGAGGATAGCAAAATAAAGTAAACTGTAACATATTATTCTTTATACAGTAGACTACCACTAAAATTGATACAAATTTGGCACTTTGATCTGACCATGTTTTGCTTAAGTGCTTTTTCTTTCATTGCTAATGAAACCTTTTTACACGACAGACTGAACAAAATTAAGCATTGCTTGGTAATTGGTTGACCTAAATTGGTATTATCTAATTGTGTACTTAAATTTAAAGGGGTCATATGATGCGATTTTAAGTTTTCCTTTCTCTTTGGAGTGTTACAAGCTCTTGGTGCATAAAGAAGACCTGTAAAGTTGCAAACACTAAAGTCTCAAATCCAAAGAGATATTCTTTATAAAAGTTCAATAAAAGCCATGTCAGGGAGACGCTATGTGTTTCAGTGCGAAAGCAAAAGCACTTTATTTGGTCTTCTGGAAGTAGATGCAATTAGGAATCATTGGTTAAGATTTATTTACAACAGAACAGCACAACCCAGATGTTCGAATTTGTGCAATGCATTTTATGGACGACAGTTTTTTGAACCTAGAAGAGTACAAGGCTGGCTGTGCACAAAGGCTATTTCTAAAAATAAAAAAAGGGTAAATTCCGACTTTGCTATGACAATCTGGCACTTCTGATTCAGCGACTGTAAGTATGTTTTGTTATTAGTTTAAGTATTTGCTATTGACTGTTCAAATGCAGAGTTTTGCGCAGCGCAGAGTAACGTGTCGTGTGTGTGTGTGTGTGTGAGGGGAACAGAGTCACATCACAGGAGAGTGAACTGTCTGTCAGAAATTATAGCACATCAGCGGTCTTAACCGCGGCTTGTGTACTGCATCATCACTGTGTCTGTCACGCGACTCTGTTGCACTTTCGGGCTTGAACTGATGGTAAAACTAACCACATTATTAACTGTCTTGATATTTACTTTGAAAGCTGACGCTCGCGATTATGGTAAGGGGCGTTACATTTCCGACGAGTGCTTGCGGTGTTCGGCCAATCACAATGCACTGGGTCAGCTGGCCAATCAGAGCAGACTGCGCTTGTCAAAGGAGGGGGCTTTGTTGAAAACGAAGCGTTTGAGAGAGGCAGGACAAAGAGGACCTGCAATAATGTACAGTATTTGAAAAATAATGTGTTTTTTGAACATTAAAGCATGTCAACATATCCTGTTACACCAAATAATGATCTTTAAAATAGCATCATATGACCCCTTTAACAGCTGACAGCTATTCAACCTAATTCATTACATACCTGTCTATCAAAGTTATCTGATATTATCAAGATGAATTTGTTCTGCCACAGTTTAACTCCGAGTTCATTTTCTAAACTATAGTAAATAAACTGTGATTATGTGAGAAATGTTGAAGGTGTCTGAATAAATTTTGGTTTGACAATGTTCATGTTTTGTTTTTCTCCCTAAATTAAATTGGAACCCAAAATGTGTTTGTTCATAACACTTCATCTAACCTTAAATTGAAATGTTCAGTTATGCTCACCTTTTGGGTTAAAATTAAATAAAAAATTATACAATTTTAACCCAAAATTATGTTAAACCAAAATGTATGTTTGTTCATAGCACTTTAACTAATGTTATTAAATTGACATTTTTAAAAACGTATTAGTACATGTAGAAATTAACATGCACCAAGATTAATAAATGCTGCAAAAGTATTTTTCACTGTTAGTTCATAATACCTGATACATAAACAAATTTACTGTAAAAGTGTGACCTTTTCATTTATCCACCATTATTAATCAATAATTGTTCTCTTGTGACAAATAATTTTTTTAAGTACAAATGCGTAGTTTCTCAATTAATATGAGATCAACCTGCAATTATACAAAAATTAAAATGTCAACTACAGTGTAAAAATGACTTTTCAAAGTAAATAAAACAAAGATTATTGAAGTATGTTTTACTAGAAAACACAAATTTAGTCTTTCTATTTCAAAAGTTCAGATTCAATTTGTTACTTGCCGTTTCTTTGTAACTATTTGTTAAATGTACTAGCAATTTCTGTGAAAATTAAAAATAAATGTAAATCCTATAGCATTTTTTTTAGTATAGCCATTAAAAATAAAAAAACACATCTGTCATAATAAATGTAGTACTGAAAATTCTTCTACTTTATGTTTTTCTATTTTAATACACACTTTTTCATGTCATCGCAGACTTTTGGTTCCCTTCTATTTGTCAGACAGGTCATTTTTTTTTAAGTTAATGAAGTTTGGGACACTTGTGTTTCTGTGTCTGGATGCGACACTCACTCGCACAATGATGCCCATGCGCTTGCTCTCGTAGGTAAAGGGGAAAATCTGCAGGATGGTGAAGTTCAGTATTTGTCCACTAGGTGTCCTCAGCTGCATTGAAGACTGATCTCTACCGACCAGCGTCAGACCGACACTCTCCGTCCACTGAACCAGAGACACCTAGTGCATAAGAGGGAGACAGATCTAAGGAGAAATCACATATATATATAACCATTTTTTGTGTTTTCATAAACAAACAGGAAGCGATCAGTCTGGCTTCCTCTCAACGCTCTAAGCAAATTAATTAAATGTGTCATGCGAACTCCAAATCAAACACAGAACTTTTGCGTTTCACATCTCAAATTGTTTCCTGCAACTGTTTTTGGATGTGTGGCGCAGAAAATGCAAGTATGCAATGGGCCACCAATTATAAGTGTGTTCTCTTCTGGGAACATGTGAAGATAAAGACAAACCAGATGCCATCCATTAGTGTGACGCTGAAGGGGGGTATTTCTGGGAGGCAGAAGTTATTGCCCAATAACTTCCAGACCAAGGGTTACAGAGAGATCAAAAAACCCGATTTCATATGCCCTCCCTGACTAGCTGCTAATAACATATCTCACAGTATCCAGATGGGCAGACTGCTGCCCAAAAAACAGCCCTCGCTGTTACAAACCAACAAATGAGGCTTATCCAAGCTATGTGTAGAAAGCGTGATGCCACTTTAAAGCATTTTGAGTTTTTTTTGTGTGTCCAGACCTATTAATTAATATAAAAATGTATTACATTTGTATAAAATAATACTTATTTATTCATTCATTTATATTTTAATAAATATTGAGTTAAATAATAAAGCAGTAAAAATATTTTTTATATATATATATATTGTGAATGTTTTCAATTTGTGAATTAAAATGACAATTTTGAATTTTTTAAGTTAAAAAAAAACCTAGGTCTATTTTATAATCCAAAATTATAGAATAGAATTATATATGTATATATATATATATATATATATATATATATATATATATATATATATATGTATAAAAGTTACTGCATCGTTGGCACTAATGAAAGGACGGAGCTGGACAATTCATCGTAAGTGAAAGAAAGCTGATTAAGTGAGAGAGTTAACATGAGACTGAAATGAAAGAGAAGAGTCAAACATAACACAGAGATTTCTGACAATGCTAGACGCAGCAATTAGAGTGCCAGTGATATTGCAAGTAAAGTCAGCGGGAACTTTGGTGGTAAGTGATGGGGTACCAATAATGATGATCTCAGTTTTATCCATATTAAGTTTCAGAAAATTATTGTTAAGCCATGTTTTAATATCCTGAACACAAACAGAAATTTTATCAATTTGGGTGGATAGGGAAAGCCTGCATGACGCGTAAATTTGAATTCCATCAGCATAAAAATTATAGCTAAAGCCATGTAGTATCTGACCCAATGCTAAAATATAAATAATAAACAGCAAAGGCCCAAGAACGGAACCCTGAGGGACGCCTTGTTTCAGGGGGGCAGTAGGGGATCTAAAATCCAGAGCAGAGATGTAAAACTGTCTATCACATAGGTATGAGGAGAGCCAGGAAAGAGCAGTACCAGATATACCCACAGCCGAAAGACGAGAGAGAAGCAAATCATGAGAGATGGTATCGACGGCAGAGCTGAGATCAAGTAGCAGAAGTAAAGACAGAGAGCCAGTGTCGCAAGAGAGTAATAAATCATTCACTACCTTTACAAGGGCAGTTTCAGTACTATGTTGCGGATGAAAGCCTGACTGGAATGGGATTATTTGCCACTAGAAAAGACTGAAGCTGGGAAGCTACAGTACTCTCCAATAATTTAGCAATAAATGGAAGTTATCAAACACTAAATTCTAAATTAAATAAAGATGAATCCTTAAAGCTATAAAAGTAAATTTTTCCTCTATTTTTCTTTGTCCTTTGATTAATAGACATCACAGCAGCTGGTTATTAGGTTGTGTTGGCTGCTATTTCTTTAAGAGCTGCCACTGCTGAACGTGACGCGGATCTGACACGCATCATATTTTCTCTCAACTCTTTTTACCTTTTCTGACCCACGTCAGGTCTTAAAGTCTCTATTAATGAGCTGACGAGTTAAATAGGGTGTGCTGAGATGAGTGACAGTGCTGGGCTGCTCCAGGACAGTTTTGAAAACCATTTCAGAGACATGTTTGTAAATGATACTCATAAAAAATATATTACATGCATGCACAGTTTTAAGGCAGCTTTAATCGCATTTTTGGTAACTTCATGACTTAACTGACCACAGCATTGCATGCACGTAGTTGATATGAAAGGATATAGGCTACAGCGCACGCCGGCGCCTTTGTGCGTGCAATTGAAGAGCACGCGCTGTGAGCACAGTACCGTTTCCACGCTTGACTCGCGCCTGGCACTGAAGTGAAATGGAGCTCTCGTCTGAAACGTCTCCCGTTCTCAGTCGTTCTGCGACTGAATAAATGCACTTCTTGTCAAGAGAAAAAGGGACAGAAGCAGCAGTTGTGAGTGGGGTGGCCAACCCTAGCCCCTGCGTTAACTTTGTGGTTTATTATTTTCAGTCATTTATTATTTTCAGACGAGCGATCACACTAGTCAAACGAACCGGGCTTTGGGGGTCAGACGTACTCGGGCACGGTTAAGATTGCCTAGTGTGAGTACACCCTTATTCTCCCGCATCCCGCACACACGAGTCTCTACCCGCCCGCACCCGCACCCGCACTCGCCCATCAAGTGTTGTCCCGCGCTGCACTGTTGCATTGGGTCCCACGATCGTGCAGGTCTCTAAGATGCCTGTTATAATGTTATGATCGAGGCTCATCTGTATATAAACAGATAACCTTTAATATCAGTTTTAAAAGCATGGCAAGAGAAGCAACAATCATCTGTAAAACAATACCAGATCAGTGCGTCATGACTTTCCGACAAACGTGGAGGTTCTGCTACAGAACACGTATATGCGTTTAGTCAGCGTCTCTGTGAACGCATACAGTCAGTGTGGTGGCATGCAGTGGTTAAAACCAAACCAGTAATGATGCGATTGGTGCCTAACCACAGCATGGGTCAATTGATCACTGCATGCGTCACTCGCTCCTGGCCCCACTGATCTGGGTTTGGTGCCCAGAAATTATCGAATATGAGACAGCACATCTGCAGAAGTGATCGGCTGCAGAAGTGAATATGCCAAATGCTCGACTCATCATTCGGGAATAATCTAATACCTGGCCAGGGGATGATGAAATATGTGGCGACTCACAAATTATTAATTTAAAGAGAAATTAAGGATAGCTTCAGTGACAGTACAAAAGTAAAAGCCGTTCATACCCATTTAATTCAGCTATTTACTTAATGTTTTTGCAAATTTATGTCTGTTTAAATCACTGGAATAGAATGTCACAAGACTGTTTCAAACGATTTTTTTCTTAAAATATTTTTTTCTAACCATGTTCTACTCATGCAATTTCTTTTACTCATCATTCAAATGTTCATGCATTTATCTAATTTAATTGCTTATGCTTTATGAATTTGTAAGTATTAAACTTTTTCTTATGTTCATGTATTTGTACATTTGTGTATTTGTAAATTCCCTGGTTTTATAAATGCTTTTTATTTTTAAAAATGTATTCATTTAAAAAAAAATAAAAATAATATATATATATATATATATATATATATATATTATATATTTTTGGTATCTGAGTAAATCATTGGAAAAAACAAGTAAATTGTCACAGAATTTTTTCTCTTAAAATAAATTTGTCTACTCATGTTTTATAAATGTTATTTAAGGTTTTTTAATTATCCAAATATTCATGTATTTATTTAATTTAAATGCTCATGCTTTATGAGTATTAAGCATTTAAATTATCATTCTATTTAAAAAAGTCATGTCATTAATAAGGTTTTATATTTTTAAAACTTATTTCTATTTCAAATAATTTTTTTTCAGAATTCTTTAAAGGATAGGTTTTTTTAACTTTCTGTTCTTCAAAGAATTAAAAAAATTTATGATTTAAATATTTTTATTTCAAAATTAATACATTTAATATATTTATTTAAATTAATATATTGGTTTAAAATATATGTATTTGTTCTGAAACTAGCATTATTTATAAATAAATATATATATATTGATTTTAGAATGAATGGTCAGTATCATCATGAATAAGACTGTGGTACCTCATCCGGACTGGAGGCCTGGTAAACCCTGCATGTGTCTTCATAGTGCATCTCAGCTTCTGCCTGATCCGTCACACCGTTGGACTCGTATACCGGGGTCACGTTGTGCACCAGTGCGATGGCCTTCACTGCCTCGTGCACTCGACTGCTGATGGTCTTCCTCACTTTGGTGGCGACCGGTGCACGAGAGGCCTGCAGGTCTTGAGGAGGCTGTGGAGATCAGATTCAACATGACTGTCTAGAACGTTTAAGCAAAAATGACAATAAAGCAATTATCATGACTAATTTGTTAAATGTAACAGTTAAATCTCCTACTTAGTGACTGAAACCATTATTGAAGTTAGACGAAGTAATTTTATAATTACACCATGGTTTAAAAGT
>NW_015505836.1:1110771-1145795 GCF_001515645.1 Sinocyclocheilus grahami
TTTTTCCCCCACTGTATATATATATATACACACACACTACTGCAATATTTCATGTATAGCAAAACAAATTTAATTGTGCACAGGATAATAATAAGAATTAAGAAAAATTATTTTATTTTACAGTACAGGTATAAAATTACAATAATATTTATGGATGCCTTATTTATTTTTAAATGTTAAACCATCATCTTCTCATTGCAAATTTTAGAAAAGATGGTTGGCGCATGCTGTATCATTGTACCTTTGCACAAATTACATATGCATTGTGATACCTTGCCCAAAAACTGAATTAGATGCAAAAATTGGATGCAAACATGCTCAGTTTTCCATGCAGGGAATCCTGGGAATTACCTGAGTGTAAGCGCTGAACACATGACTCTGCACTTCATCCATGGAGTCCATCCCGTACGCCACGGTTCCAAGATGGAGTCGTCGGAACACCATCTCATTCTGAGTGAGAGTCCCTGTGAAAAGCATCAACATTAGTGGAGTTTGAGCCATCCTGCCTAAACAAACAGATCTGCTTATATGATTATAACTACAGGTAGTCATTTTTGCAGATGTTTTTAGTAACACTTTAGTGTTGTTTTTAACTGAATCTAAAATTATTAAACATAACTTTTAATATTTGAAATAAAGCTCAAATATAATAAAACATATTTAAAAAAAACTAAACATAAAGATAAATCAGAAATGTATACAAAATAGTTTTAAGTTGAAATACTAAAATTTCTAAACACCAGTTTAAAAATGTTTAAAAAAACAAAAACTTATAAAAATGACAAAAGCACAAAACAAAATGACTAAAACCTAAAATAAAGTTAAAAAGAAAACTGAAAATGTAAAAATAAAATACATAAATACTAAAATAACACTGGTAACTAGGGCTGTGCGATATTGAAGAAAAATGCGATATTCGATACCTTGTTAAAAAATGCGATATTCAATACGATATTGCTTAAAGTGTGTAAAATCTATTTAAATTATATTTTAAAATATTTAAAAATGAAAATGACCAATTTGTTTTTACATTATTTCTTGGAAAAGAAAGAATCACTACAACTTCTGAAAGTGACCAGCAGTGTTTTAGCATTACATAAAAAGTAGTCACAAATCAGAAAATCTCATTTTAACATCAGTGTGAACATACAAACCAAAAAAATTAATGACACTAATTTTATATCATTGTAACTTTGCTTTCCATACACTTTAAGTGCTTCTTCATATGCCACAGCAAAAACTATAGTCTGAGAAAGTTCAAACATGATTAAAGGTCAGTAAAAAGAAAAAGAAAGAAAAAGGGGAAAAAAAGAAATACTCAATTTACAAGCATAGATAATATAAACAACGAGAATGATCGTCGAGACGGGTACTATTGACATAATTCTGTGTGTATGTGTCTGTTCAAACATAAGGAGGAGATGCGAAAGACAAATCAACTCAGTCTGAAACGTGTCTCTCTGTGTGTGCTTTGATTAAATCTTTAATTAAAATTTTAATGAAAATGAAAAAAAAAAAAAAAAACTTAGTTCAAAATATTAATAAAACTGTATAGTATCTCAATTACACTAAAATAACACCGGGTTCCAATGGTTGTAGTTGGGTTGGGCTGTAAAATCTAGTTAAAGCAATTATCTTATAAACTATTTTTAATCAGTAGGCAGTATACAGTACAGTATGCAATACACTAGTATTCGAATTCAAACATAGCCAATAAAAGAGCAATATCTGTGAAAGGAACCGTCAGCCTCTAACAACCTCCCCTGATCGACATGCACTTCCTGTAGCCAAAAAACTCAAACTAAACAATATAAACACTAATGGCTTGTTAATGACAAAGAGCCTTGGGTTTGTTTCCTGACACCTCTCGTGTCGACCGCTCTTAAACAGAGCCTCTCGGTAGTATTTCAGTCAGGCGTCGCTGGTCTACCCCTTACATTACGATGACCTCTGACCTCCTTTATTCACTGGCTCGATCAAGCTACATCAGCGTCCGTGTGGGAAACAGGCTGTAATTTTACAGCCGGTCGAATGCATAAATTTGAAGGGTAGCGCTGGCTGACTCTGTGCCGTAAGTGTGCGAGGATGAGAACCTTCAGCTCGCCTCTGATTTAAGGCTGTAATAAGTGGCATGTCTGCGCTCTCGGCACACAAGTTTAAGCCCCATGGTAAGAGCCTCAGCTACCTGTGAGAAACTTTTAAAAACGCTTCAACACTATCAACTCTCAAACACACCAGCACAACGCTCTCATTTCTGCTTTGGCTCATTCAGAAAAGCCCTTTGCATTAAGGAGCGTAAATTTAACTGTCAAAGCCATGACTTCCTTTTACCTTTTCTCCCGAGTCACATAAAAATGTTCCTTTTTACAATTAACTTCCCCTTATATAAAGGTAACTAGACTTTTTCTAAAGAAAATACATGAGTGGTGATTGGCTCTGTTGTGATGTGGTTGCTAAGATGTTCTGATGGTTGCTATGGTGCTGCTAATAAACAATATATTAAACCAATTATTTCCACAATCCAGCCAGATATTTCCCCACAGTATATTCTGCTTTACTCTAAAACGCACTACTGTTCAAATGTTTGGGCTCGGTAAGATTTTTGTTTTAATGTTTTTGAAAGAAGTCTCTTATGCTCACCAAGGCTACATTTATTTTATTACAAATACAATAAAAACAGTAATATTATGAAATATTATTACAATTTATAATACCTACTGAACACATTGTAAAATGTAATTTATTCCTGTGATCAAAGCTGAATTGTCAGCACCATTACTCCAGTCTTCAGTGTCACATGATCCATTCTGATATACTGATTTGCTGCTCAAGAAACATTTCTGATTATTATCAATGTTGAAAACAGTTGTGCTGCTTCATATTTTCGTGGAAACTGTGATTCATTTTTTCAGGATTATTTTGATGAATAAAGAAGTTCCAAAGGAACAGCATTCATTAAAAATAGGAATGTTTTTGTGACATTATAAATCTGTCACTTTTGATCGATTTAATGCATCTTTTCTGAATGAAAACATTAATTCTTTACAAAAAATGAACAAAAACTGACCCCAAACTTTTGAATGGTAGCATACATTGTAACTGAAGTTAAATATGTTAAAAATCCAACTAAAATCTGTCACCTTTTGTCACTTTGTTAGCAAAAAAGCAGATTTTACACAAGCTTTTACAGTTAAATGAAATCATACCAGTTTTGTCTGTGAGCAGATAAGAGATCCGGCCCAGCTGCTCTGGGAAGGTACTGGCTCGGACTACTGTCCCGGGGATTTTAGAGTCTTTCTTGATCATCCAACTGAACACCATTTTGCCCATGTCCAAATTCACACGCAAACTGAAAATAAAGCATAACAACTGTTAGACATTAAGGATGCGCCAATACTAAATTTATCTGCCAATACTGATTATTCAGAATAATTATTCAGAATAATCAATTATTCTGATTATTCAGAATAACATCTGCCTATACCGATAATTTATCGATATATATCTCTCCCTACTAATGCTATAAGCTATAAGGGAGCCTTCTCATTTGGTACATTACTATAATATCAGAGGTTAAAATTAACAACAGAGCACAAACTACTATATTTCACTGCTTTAACTGATTTATTTTCAGATATAATCATTACACTCAAATAAAAACTGAATTTGTATACAACAACTGCACATAAGGTAGTTTTTATAATAACATAATTTTTGATTGACAGCATATCATTGGCCCTAATCACTGACTGTTTTTAAACAATTGGCTGATGGCCAATAATACAGCTGCTTTATATCAGCTGATACCAATTATTGATCGATACATTGGAGCATCACATTGTTGGCTTTTCAGCCACTTTTAGGAGAGAGTACTAGAAATTATACAGGAATGGGATCAAGAAAACTTGCAAGCATTTGAAACTCTTGCTCAATATGTATTACCGTATTGACCCGAATATAAGACGATGTTTTGTTCTTGGAAATACATCTGAAAAAACGCGGTCGTCTTATATTCAGGGTCTAGACTTTGACATGTCAATAATACACCCACAACAATAGGTGGCGCCAAATACGCATAAAACGAGTGTGCGTAATATAATGCATGTTGTAAAGATCGCAGTAAAAACAAAAGAGAAAGAAAACCTTACAGCTGCATGAGTCGTAATTGGCCCTAATCACTGACTGTTTTTAAACAATTGGCTGATGGCCAATAATACAGCTGCTTTATATCAGCTGATACCAATTATTGATCGATACATTGTTGGCTTTTCAGCCACTTTTAGGAGAGAGTACTAGAAATTATACAGGAATGGGATCAAGAAATCTTGCAAGCATTTGAAACTCTTGCTCAATATGTATTACCGTATTGACCCGAATATAAGACGATGTTTTGTTCTTGGAAATACATCTGAAAAAACGCGGTCGTCTTATATTCAGGGTCTAGACTTTGACATGTCAATAATACACCCACAACAATAGGTGGCGCCAAATACGCATAAAACGAGTGTGCGTAATATAATGCATGTTGTAAAGATCGCAGTAAAAACAAAAGAGAAAGAAAACCTTACAGCTGCATGAGTCGTCACGTTAGCCTGATGGGACCAAACTCCCTTTGTGATTTTAAAACGTAAGACAGTACCCAGATTTGAAGACTACAGTAAGATTGAACTTCTACTGTTAATAAGATTTTGGCAGGCTACTATTAGATGGATAGCCTAAATGTTCTAATTCAGATGGGTTACCTGTTTATTTTTTTTAAAGTGTATATATTTTTAATGTGATTGTTGGTACATTTTACCAGTTTTTACTATACTTTCAAAACAAAAATTAAAATAGGAAAAACATAAAATTGAAGACAAAATTTGTTTTACTGAGAAAAAAACAAGATTTGGCTTTTAAAAAGCCTTTTTCCAAAAGGTACATCTGGAAAAAGAGCAGTCGTCTTATAATCAGGGTCGTCTTATATTCGGGCCAATACGGTACAATTTGTACAGTTTGGTAGTCATAAAATGCCAAATGTAAGTTGATTAATCATTCAAGCTTTACTGGACATTCAGCACGAGAGATATCAAAGTATGATCTAAAATTATTGACAGCTGTAGACTTTACCGACATATAGAGGAGAATAACTCCTACCTGATGGGGACGATGTTGGAGAAGAGCAGAAGGAAGCGGAAGATCTGGAGATACCAGCGTCCAGCGAAGTGCTGCAGAGCCACCATGACCAGAGACACCACCACCAGAGCACCAAACAGGATCTTAGTCAGACAGTTCACTTCCAGGTCAAACAGGCCGATCTGCAACAGCACATCACATACAGTAGGAGTGTGACACAGATTTCAAAGTTTTGGACTTATGTCGACTTTAGGATACTGCTAATTTTACCTTGTGTCTTGGGTTGGAGGTGTTCATTACACTGCGCAGCTCTTTACCGGTGTAAATCACCACCCCAACCACTGTGCCTTGGATTAGAGAACAAAACATTTAAGAGGAATATCCAACAAGCTTTTCTCAGCTTAAAAAAAGGAATGGCTGAGAAGCATTAACCGAGTCTGACTGGAATTTTGCAGGATGTTTTGTTTTTTATTTTTGCAGACAAAAGTGTCTGAATTTGCCTCAGCTTTTCTCAAAAATCACAGAAATATTTGCAGCATTTTTTGTTGTTGCTTCAGTGAAAACCCACCAATAATCATGACGTAGTTTATGTAATTAGTGTCAGTGACAGTAAAAGTACAACTGCAAATATTTTTGTGCATAATCTCTGAAATTGCGGTTCTGGTCCCTCATGCGCATGGCAATGGTGATACTAGCAAAAAAAAAATGTAAAAAAAATTAAAATTCTGTTTTGCTGAAAACACATAATTGTGGTCCTGATTATACGCTTTACATTTTCAATGTAATAAATTATTACTTCTTGTTTTTCCAATTTCAAAATTCTATCATTCCCTATTGTTTTTAATATCAGTTTTTTGTTGCATTATAAAGTGAAAAAGTGTGAAAAAAGTGACGTGACATGTGGACAAGTATGGTTTCCCATACTAGAATTAGTGCTCTGCATTTAACCCATCCAAAGCGCACACACACACACAGCAGTGAACACACACCCGGAGCAGTGGGCAGCCATTTATGCTGCGCCGCCCGGGGGGGCAGTTGGGGGTTCGGTGCCTTGCTCAAGGGCACCTCAGTCGTGGTATTGAAGGTGGAAGAGAGCGCTGTACATTCACTCCCCCCACCTACAATTCCTGCCGGTACGAGACTCGAACCCACAACCTTTGAGTTACGAGTCCGACTCTCTAACCATTAGGTCACGACTTCCCCCATTATTAGTGATTGCATTCACTCAAAATATAAAAAAATTGCATGTCCAGTAAATTAACGTACTTATTGGAATCTAATCAACTGGTGAATATATTCATATTCATTTAATCAACCACATTCATTATTACATTTAGTAGTTTAATAGTATCTTTAAACTAATCAAATAAGACAGTAATGCAAGCTTCTGCTAACAATGCATAGCTCACTTGGATTTCTATTCAAATCTGTGATTGATATATACTATTAATTATTAATATTTTTCTGCTTGTAAGACATTATTTTCTGCTGTTTACCAGAAGCAATGACAGTGCTCGCCCAGAGAGTGTTCTCAATGCTCAGACTTTCATTAACTGGAGGGTCTCCATCTTCCTGTCAGATGCAAAACAAAAGCACGTCACACAATGAGGGTTTTGTCAGTTCTCAAACAACGAGTGATGAGATGTGCACTCACTCTAGTGAAGGTACCGATGAAGTTATGGATGTCAATGTTCGGTTCTTCAGCATAAACAAATGACCTGATCTGCAGTAGATCCTGAGGAAATGTAGAAAACAACTTCTTTAAGCCATTTATGACAACATGAAATAGAATTCAAAACGAATTTAACTTCCATGATTAGCCTCCACAATAATACCAGCAAAAACTGTAATGATGAAAATTAAGGCATTTATGGGTAATATTTATAGTTAACTAGGGATGTCAACGAGTAATCGATAATCGATTAATTGTCGATAAGAGATACAATCGATTAAAGCTATCGATGGTCGATTAAGTCGTTTAATTTTGAGCTGCGTGCGGCTCATGCGCAAAACACGTGCGAGCGGCTGTGAGTGACGGTGACGGTATATGAATGCATCCATCATTCATTCATAATGTACAAATTAAGCTTTTAATGTGATTTAAACTTTAAAAGTACATTAAAATGGTAACAACACAAAGTTCTTCAACATGGAAAGCAATATTAATGTAGTAATTAAGTCATTTCCCCAGATAATTCTTTCATATCGCGCTCTGCGCTTTGCAGGGCTGCAGGGACACAGGACAGATAGGCTATTCATTCCTACAACTTGTTAATTCGTTCCTACCACTTATTAATTTGTGGCCACTGTCCATGTTTCATTAATTTTGTTCCTTAAATAACCCATGATTTAACTAAAATTAGGGAACAAATTAATACATCGAACGAATTCTTATGAAATCTTTCATTTCCCTTAGATGCGAAAACAGTGATAAAAAGTGAATGACAATAAAATAAACCTGCGA
The DNA here is from genome assembly GCF_001515645.1 of Sinocyclocheilus grahami. NCBI lineage: Eukaryota > Metazoa > Chordata > Actinopteri > Cypriniformes > Cyprinidae > Sinocyclocheilus > Sinocyclocheilus grahami. Next base: position 1,118,351 of record NW_015505836.1, read on the forward strand.
AATTAGAGGGTTAGACGGTGAGGATTTAGGAAAAGAAACAATGCCTAAATATTATTGAATTTGTGGACATTTTTGACCAACCGGCAAACCAGAACAAAGCTGCATAAATGTAGGCTATATGAGCTCGAACGGCATCCAAAAGCATGGTCGCGATGTAAGATTTCCCAGTTAACCAATTATCCCTCTAATAAACAAAGCTTTTATACCACACTTGTCATAATCATAGCTTATAATTTGTAAATAAATAATTGCTGGATTCAAAACAGCAATTAAAAGGCGCTTTGACCGACACTGACTATAAGTTTTCCCGGAGCATTCAATGATGCCACAACTAAGAGCATCGTTCACAAGTTTCTGCTGGACCGAACTAGCCTAGGACACAGGTTTTCAAGCCCTGGGACAAAATGGGATGCTTTAAGGAAAATGTATAGCCTATGTAAGCAATAGGCCTAAATAAAAATAACAATTTGTTTTCATTAAAAAAAAAATATATATATATCTGACTTAAATAATTAAGCTAACAGATTTAAAACAGAAGTGTGGCGCTGCGATCCATAAACAAGTTTTTTATGTTTCAGCTGTTCGATCGCACCGGCGCCTCGTGCGCACACACCCCACATATTCTAGCAATTCAAACTTACATCGCAGTCTGTTCATTATCAAAATAAAATACAGTCAACCAAACATATAAAAGGTTACACTGGTCAGTTTAAATAGACCGTAGTATACCGGTCCACTCTGCTGTTATGCTAAGGATGTTTTTGCTCATGTGAAGAGGATGATCTTTTCCGTCTATATGTGAATGCGTGTAAAGTACAAGCCTAGTTTACATTATAAATAATAGTTTAACATTCAAATGCATTACGAATATGGAAACATTTGGATTTGTGCCGAATGAGATGCGGGTAATAACCTCCAAATACATCTAGCCAAACCCGCGCTCGCTCCGTCTCGTATGCGCACGCACGCATACACTGTCACGATCTAATGCACTGTAAATGCCGGATTTTTTAAAACAAATAGGCCTACCGGAACGCAAAAATTCAAAATCTGACATTTTCCGGAACAGGATCCAGCAGGATCAAATTAAGTACTGGTCATAATACTCACATGATAATGTTTCATGTGAGCAACAGTGTGTTTTGCTGCAGCAGCGCCGATGGAAGCGGTTCACTGACTGCGCTGCACAGCCACACGCACCACAGTTACGTTTGGGATCATTTTATTTTAAATGCCATAATGTCAGTTGAAAACATTGCAATTGTGTTTTAAAATACAATAACGAGCACCACGAAACCATTTAAAGAGGCGTGTTCAGCGGTCTCCGTGACGGGATAGGAAACGCTCAAACGAGCTCTCTTCATTTTATCAAATTATCATAATCACATCTATTCATTTTACAATCCTGCTACTAGCATTTTATTCAGACTAAATCCCCTTTAAATCGGGTGAGAAAGAGTTTGTTTTTTTTAGTAACTTTTGCACATCCTGTCATAGACGCATTTTGCAGCATTAAGGTTAACGATTAATCGATTGTTAATTTAAACGACGATCGATCATGGAAATGATCGAAAATTGACATCCCTATAGTCAACAATTCTTAATCTCAGGTTCTGCGGTTCCTTTTGTTCAACACTGCAAAAAAATGCTTTTCTTACTTAGTTTTTTTTGTCTTGTTTTCAGCCAAAATATCTAAAAATTCTTAAATCAAGAAGGATTTTCTAGATAAGTACAAATTATTGTCTCGTTTTCAGAAAAAACTATTCAAAATTAAGTGAGTTTTTGCTTAGAACAAGCAAAATAATCTGCCAATGGGGTAAGCAAAATAATCTTATTTGATTATTAAGATTATTGATAAGATTATTTTGCTTGTTTCAGGCAAAAACTCACTTAATTTTGACTTGTTTTTTCTGAAAACAAGACAATCATTTTTACTTGTCTAGAAAATCCTTCTTGATTTAAGAATGTTTAGATATTTTGGCTGGAAACAAGACAAAAAAACTAAGTAAGAAAAGCATTTTTTGCAGTGAAGGTAATGCTTTTTTGTGAATACTCAAAATGTGTGAATGTGGTACTTTTTCTGCCCTACACTATGACTGTTTACATAATTTCAAAATTGCATATTACATTATATTCACTTATTAAATATATATATAAATACGTCATATATTTTATATATTTATATACTATTACATATATATACTGTATATATATATATATATATATATACACCTATTTATCTCTCTGTTTTTACTCTGTATTCAGTTTGTATTCACTGTCCATTTTAAGTGTTGTCTTTTACAGTCCTTGTGACTGTCTACTGCATGCGTCACTGTCATTTTCTGAATGAACTATTTCATTTTTATCCATGCAATGTGCAAAAAAATGACAATAAAATTGATTTTGACTTTCAATAAAACACAAAATACCATTGTTAGGTTAGTGCAACACTTGTTTGAAAATATGTCTTTGTCTGTAATTGTGAACTAGCTAAAGATCGGATCTTACTGTGTGATTGTATGCAAAAACCCAAGTAAATCCAATGCTCTTTTATGACTTTTAATAACAAAAAACGAATCATGGACTAAACTCACAGCAGCGGTAGGAAGTCTCTGTGTACAGGCCACAGGGAGGCGTAGTTTCCAATCAGTTTCTCCATCCAACTGATCAGTCCTCAGAAAACAGGAGCCTTTATGATGAAAAACAGTGGAAAAAAATGTTGAAATATACATCTAAATATTTTAGGATATAAAAAAGTCAGTATGATATCCCTAATCATTGTTTCTGGAAACATTTGAAACAGAACATTTTATTGCAATGTCTTTCTGGTGAACTCCAGAGGGCAGTGTGACTCAAAAAGACATGTTTCTGTTTTACTGAATAGCTTATATAGTACCTTTTACCCACCGCATGCAGTGTCTAAACTGATCAAATGTGCTCGCCAGCCAAACTGAAGTGCTAGTCATGCAAACAACTCCAGTAAGCCTAAAGCTAGTGCTGCCATTAGAGCGTGTCACCCACCCAGCCCCCACTCATTTAAAGATATGTTGCTCTGCCATTCAACCCTGGACTCTTAATAATTGCCTAATGGTGTCCATCTGTGGGGCAGATAACAATGCTTCCCTTCCCGTAACACTAACACATCAAGCACTACTGGCAACTTCCACCTCCCAAAAAGGAAATCTCAGCCAGGAAGCATGTAATTCCAGCACTGAAAAAAGCTCATCGGATCTATTTAGACCAAGTAGTAGCTACTCATTTTTCCAAAACCTACAAAAATGGAGACTAAAAAGTTGTTTCAGAGATTTTTTATCTTAGCAACAAAACTACACATTAAAGCTTTACCCGATTTGCTTATTCAGATGAATCATTGTCTTTGTTCGTTCCTGATGGCACTTTAAATTTGTTTGCAGTGTCTCATCTTTAAATTTTTAGCTACTTTGCATGCCTTGATTTTCCTTCTGGCTACCTTGAAATTTGAAAGACAAAAAGATCGTCATTCAAGATCGCATCAGTCTCAACACAGGATCTACTGTGAGGTGAACAGATTTCTAGTTCAAAAGTCAACTTATCAGTGTGAAATGAATAAGAAAACGGCCAAATACACTAGATTTGTGATTATGGTAAATGTAGTAAAGTGATGAAGTATAAAACATCATACTCTAAATGATATTAAGTCGTCAGCACACTTATGAAATTACGTGTCGACAATGATGTCAAAATAAATTGGTAATATGTTAATCATCTAAATAATTACTGCATGAATCTAACAGAATAAATTTAAGAAACTGGTAAGTAATAACTACGGCGCTGTTTTTACTATATAAATATAAAGCAATATAAAAATAAATGTATAGAAATAAATAATAGAAATATATGTTCTGTCAGTAAAGTTTGTTTGTGGTTGTTTTTAATTGTCTTGTTTAATGAGTTCATTTTTTATTCTAAAACAAAATAAAGATCAAATTAAATTTTAGAAACTGGTAAATAATAACTATGGGGCCCTTTTTGCTATATAAATATAAAACCATATAAAAATATACAAAAAAATATAAATATAATGTTTGTTTGTGATGTTTTTTTCTTCTTTTTTTCTAAAACTAAAAATAAAGATGAAAACAGAAACGGGTAAGTAATAACTATGGGGCTTTTTTTTTTACTATATAAATATAAATCAATATATATAAATAAATATTTACAAATTATATAAATACAAAAATATGTTCTGTCCGTAAAGTCTCTTTGTGATTGTTTTTAATTGTTTTGTAAAAAGTTTTAATGTTTAACTTATGTTTAATTCTAAAAGTAAAAATAAAGATAAAATTACATTTTAGCAACTAGTAAGTAATAACTATGGGGCCTTTTTTACTATATAAATATAAAACAATAAAAAAATATAGAAATAATGTATATAAATAAAATATGCAAATAATATAAACATAAATATATGTTCTGTCCGTAAAGTTTGTTTGTGATTGTTTTTAATTGTTTTGTTTAATAAGGTAATATTTTTTCTAAAACTACACATTATATCCAATCATATAATGTTTTTTAAACAAGCATGAACAGGACACTGGAAACTGGCACGTCTGGTCACACTAACCTAAAGCAGTCAGTGTTTTAAAGAGAATTTCAAAAATCACATTGCATGCCATCTTTCTGGCCAATTTCAGCGTAGATCATTAAATGTCTGAGGTTCAGGCTAATCCCTCCATCTACAAGCAGTTGCCCTCGCGGCCATGTCATTTCCCCTGCCCTTTTGTTTGGGAAATTTGGATGAATGACCGACAGATGTTTACCATTTCTTTCAGAGGTCCTTAGGAAGATCATGTCAGCAGGAACACGCTGATTCTATAAAGGGAGAGATAAGGATTGAAAGAGAGAAAAACAAGGTAAAAGATAAAAAGTAAAGGCACAGACTCAAGCATGTCGTCAGCAGCAGTCACCTTGGTTTAGTTGTATGAGTTCAGTTTGGCTTTAATCTACTCAATTACCAGTATTCGGCTGGTTTTAAGAGTAAGGCCCCGCAGCAAATCATTGGGTGGTGCCCCGTGGCAGCTCTGACCGCCCGTTCCACCCGGCCTGACCCCCGCTTCCCTCCCAGCTCTGTTTGTAGTTATTAGAAGATGAATTCGCCACGCTATTAAACTCGGCAGATGTTTCAAAACATCGGACAGGACTTCGGTATCTCAATCGTTGGCTACGCTTTTAATCAATCAGGCTTTTAATATATGTAACCCATAACCCACATGCAAGCTCTAAATATTAAGCCCAATTGGATTGTCAACAGATTAGGGTTAGAAGATCAAACATATTACATTGAAGGTGAAATAGAACCAGAAAGCTGCTGACATAATTCAAATACTACAAAATATGTGACAATTCACCCCTCAAAATTAAAAAGAAATATTAAATTATATTGATATATGTTGAATTTTTGCAGTATGTTCATGAAAATCAAGCACAATTTTCTCCTAATTTTCATTAGCATAATGGGAAAAAAATAGATTTATGCATTCTTTTTTAATATTTTGTGTTAATGTAATACAGTAAACAAGTATTAACAGTATTAAAAGCAATAGAAACCTAATTTGAAATATATGTATAACAAAATAAATTCTAGATTTTAGAAGTCTTTAGAAGTCATGATATTGAAGTAATTGTTTGTAATATAGTAAAAATACTGCATTAATAACAGTATAATAACAGTAACCTAATTAAAAAAAGATCAATTCTAAATGCTGAGATGTGTGTATGTATGTGTGTGTAAATATATATATATATATATATATATATACACATTACACATATATTACAGATCTCATAGATTTTTAAAGTCATGATATTGAAGTAATTAAGTAATTTATAACAAAATAAATTCTAGATTTTAGAAGTCTTTAGAAGTCATGATATTGAAGTAATTGTTTGTAATATAGTAAAAATACTGCATTAATAACAGTATAATAACAGTAACCTAATTAAAAAAAGATCAATTCTAAATGCTGAGATGTGTGTATGTATGTGTGTGTATATATATATATATATATATATATACACATTACACATATATTACAGATCTCATAGATTTTTAAAGTCATGACATTGAAGTAATTTTATGTAATATTGTAAAAACACTGTATTAATAGTAATCTAATAACAAAACTAAATATGTGTGTGTATTATAATACTGAAGATAATGAACTTTTGCATTATCCCTTAATGAAAAGTGCACCCACTTTTCATTACAATAATGCAAAAATGATAAGAGTTTCATTTGCGTAATTAAAAAAATATATATTGTGTTAATGTAATACTGAAAACAAAATACTGTATTAAAAGCAAAAGAAACCTAATTTGAAATATATGAATAACAAAATAAATTCTAGATGCAAAGAGACGTTAATGAGAATTTGGTGAGGAAAACAGTAAAATAATGCTCTAATGCATTTTCTTTATGCAAAAAATGCAAATAATTTTATGATTAAAAAAAAATATATATATATATTTTTTTTTTTTTTTTAAGTGGGGGGTGAAAAGAATGTGAGCTGGGAATGCTTTCATTAGATTCACACATGAGGTTGCCTAATAATAAAGTTTTTTACAGTGCTTTTTTAACAAAACCAGATTGAGCGCAGCATGTGTGAGCCGTCTTTCTGTGTAAAATCAACATTTTTAAGAAAATTAGCCTGGTGGGTAATTGGAGACTCTCAAATTTCATGTTCTCAGACTTCGCAGAGGGAAACCAACAGCGCAACTCCCTTACAATAGGCTTCAGTCTGCATGGCAAAAAGGCAAGAGTTGAACAAAAGGCAACACTAAATACCAGAGTGGAATTAGGCAGGATTACTAATAACCAACCACTGGCCTCGGGTCACATGCTTCAGTCATTCAAAATGATTGACAGCTTTTTCCAGCATGAAATGCTCATAGACCTGAATGGTCCATTGGTAAAAGCAAAAGAAACCTAATTTGAAATATATGAATAACAAAATAAATTCTAGATGCAAAGAGACGTTAATGAGAATTTGGTGAAGAAAACAGTAAAATAATGCTCTAATGCATTTTCTTTATGCAAAAAATGCAAATAATTTTATGATTAAAAAAAAAAATATATATATATATATATTTTTTTTTTTAAGTGTGGGGTGAAAAGAATGTGAGCTGGGAATGCTTTCATTAGATTCACACATGAGGTTGCCTAATAATAAAGTTTTTTACAGTGCTTTTTTAACAAAACCAGATTGAGCGCAGCATGTGTGAGCCGTCTTTCTGTGTAAAATCAACATTTTTAAGAAAATTAGCCTGGTGGGTAATTGGAGACTGCGGACGTGTCTCAAATTTCATGTTCTCAGACTTCGCAGGAGGAAACCAACAGCACAATTCCCTTACAACAGGCTTCAGTCTGCATGGCAGAAAGGCAACAGTTGAACAAAAGGCAACACTAAATACCAGAGTGGAATTAGGCAGGATTACTAATAACCAACCACTGGCCTCGGGTCACATGTTTCAGTCATTCAAAATGATTGACAGCTCTTTTCAGCATTAAAAGCTCATAGACCTTTTTGATCCACTGGTTATTTAATAAATAAATAAATACAATCCAAATATTCTATGTTGGAGTTTTAGATCTATAACAAAACTAAGCTCTAGTGTGTGAAAACCTTACATTTTGAAAATGCACATTCAAGCACAATCTTCGTTTTACATATACATATAAAGCTTGTTATGTCTTACCGCCCCACTGAGGGGTCCAATTGCCCTAATCTCAGGGGAAGGTAAACAGCTAAAGCATTGAGAGGTATGAGATGCCATTTGTCAGAAGATCTCAATACCTAACAATGAGAGAGCTGATTAGCAAACCAACCTTTTCAACAATGATAAGATCTCCAACCTGGATGCCGCTACTTTTCACCTTCACGGTTCCTGCAGAGAGAGATAAAGAGAAAATCAGACTGATGCATTTCAAAAAAAGGGTGAAAATTGTAGCTGACGCATTCAATGATTATTTTAAACATTTAAAAGCAAACTGTCTGAAAAAGCAATGCCTAAAATCTGGAAAATCTTCAACTGATTTAGAGTTCCCACAATTGTTAGGGCAATTTCTATCCATTTGCATATTTCAGAGCAAAGAAAGAAAGTACAAAAAAAAAAAAGATTATTTGCAGATCATTTTGCCAATATTCACTTGAAAGCTGAGGTATGTACGCTCAGATCAATGAGGCCTACGATCAATCAGTTACAAAAATAAATACAAAACCTGTGCTAAATGAAAGAAGCTGACACATTGAATTCAAGATTTGATAATAATTTAGCTTAATGAGAAATTGTAGGTCAGTCATTTTTAACAAGAAACACCACAAGTGTAATAAGATTGAAAAAAAAATAATAAAATTAATAAAAAGTACAAAAATCTGAAAAAGCAATGCCTAAAATCTAAAAATCGTCAATTGATTTAGTTTCCACAACTTTTGGAGCAATTTCAGATCAAAACACAACTACAAAAGCTCATAATTTAAAAAGAAATGCCCTAATATTTCCAGGATTTCCATGACTTTCTGTTCAATCCTCATACATTGTACATTACAAAAGGTTTATAATCCCCTAATAAACAAAAACTTGCATAATAGGAATCAATGTTATAATAAAAAAAGCATCTGTCAGAGGTTTCACCAGTGGTCCTAAATCTGCATATTTCATGATAAATCCTCCAGTGAAGACTCACATATTTAAGCCTTCTTTAAGTCCCCATTCAGATTTCTCAAAAGCTCTGAGTCCATATGAGATTTCCATTTGTTTTTAGACAATACCCTCCTATGCGGCTTTACAAGAGTGCTGTGAGAATGATCTCTCATTCCATTGAAAATGCACAGCTAAAATTGTTTGGAAAAGGTCAGGGACCTTTAACCCCTGTGGAGACCTTTACCAATGCATATGTAAGACATTAGCACATGTATATGTGCATTCTTTTTAGAATAAAAGGACACTTTTATTGCACTTAGGTCAGTACTGTTGCAGATTTGTTTTATAAAAACGAACAATTAAATCAGTGTTGGTTATATTGGGTTTTGATTAATTATTCCTTCAATTAAAGGGGTCATATGATGCGATTTCAAGTTTTCCTTTCTCTTTGGAGTGTTACAAGCTGTTCGTGCATAGATAAGATCCCTAAAGTTGCAAAGACTAAAGTCTCAAACCCAAAGAGATATTCTTTATAAAAGTTAAGACTCGTCCACGCTCTCCTAAAACGCCTCGTTTAAACACGCCCCCACATGTCTACATCACTGTGTGGGAAGATTTGCATAACACCGCCCAAATGTTCACGCAAAGAAAGAAGGCGTAACTTTATTGTTGCTGCTGCCGCCGCCATGTTGTGAAGACGCTGTGTGTTTCGTTGTGAAAGCGAAACTACTTTGTTTGGTCTTCCAAAAGAGGACACGACTAGAAATCAGTGGTTAAGTTGTATTTACAACACTGTTCCAGAACAGTTCAACCCAAATATTCGAAATATTGGAGAGTAGCCTACAATGCATGTTCTGACAAATAATGCTGACTCACAGCCTGTAAGTACGTTTTCATATTTAAAGAATTTGCCACTGATGATTCAAACGTGAGTTTTGAGCAGTGTAGAGTAGCGCTTGTTGTTTGTCATTTCTCCGATCACAAATGTAGACATGGTTTTATGTTTACGCGGCGCGATGCAACGCAACACATAAAAAGACAGTACAAGTAATTATAATCAGTAATTATGTCCCCACTGGATGCAACAAATGCCTCATTTGTAATGGGTTTTATTGGTTTTGTCTCGTCGCGCCGGGACACGGCATCAACAGTATGGTAAGGGGCATAACATTTCCGTCACACGCTTGAGGTATTCAGCCAATCACAATGCACTGGATAGCTGGCCAATCAAAGCACACCTCGCTTTTCAGACTGATGAGCTTTGTAAAAATCGACGCGTTTCAGAAAGGCGGGGCATAGAGGAGAAACAATAATGTACAGTATGTGGAAAATAATGTTTTTTTTTAACCTTAAACTGCATAAACATCTCATTACACCAAATACACAAAATAATGTTCTTTTTTAGCATCGTCATATGACCACTTTAAGCCTATATTTTATCCCTATCACCTACTCAACTGGTTTAAACCGTTCCCCGACAGGTTGGTCACTTGGTATCGTCCCCTTAAATTTCAAACTTCCAGAAACCAGGAAAAACTGTGTTCTGCTCCGGAAGGTGTGACCTGCGACCATAAATCCCACACCCACCTTTAATGGTGTGAGTCTATTAAAAAAAAACGAGTTGAGGGCCAGTTTAAATATGATGAACTTTGATGTTTTTATCCCCGTTGGTTTGGGCAGGGCAATCACAAGCCCTCCCAGGTAGCCAGCAAATGCCACAGCTCCGCTCTATGAGCCTTAAATGGAGGCTGTTACTGCCGAGTGCGCATAAGCCGGGTTTATGAGAGAAGAGAGCCTGCCAGATCAAAGGAAGGCATGTGATGGAAACGACAGGAGGTTCTCTTAGTTTTTTATTGTCAGGCGCTTTTCATCCCCCAGTATATGATACAATTTACATCGCTACCTCAATTTAAAAACAAACAGCAGTCTGTTTTATGACTGATGCATCTGCATACTTTAGCAAGCCTCATATGAATAAAAAAAAGGCAGTGTAACATTGTTGCTGATTTTTTTTTTCTATTTTATGGAAATTTTTATGACATAGCAATTACATGGAAGAAGTTTGCAAATGACTTCTTCTAACCCTTGTGTTGTGCTGAAAATCCTTCACCCAATTTGGTGTTCTTGCAAATTTCGCATTATGCTATATTACCACCAAATACTAGAATTTTTGTCAACTTGTTTTCTTTCAGTTAGCAAAGGATTTGTATTTCTTTTTAGAACTGATTGATTGAAATGGAGTAAAAAAAAAGCATTATTTGTAGACAATTTTGGCAATATTCACTCAAAAACTGAGGTGCATAAGCTTAGATCAATGAGGCCTACCATCAACCAGTTCAAAAAAGAAATACAAAACCTTTGCTAAATGAAAGAATACAAGTTTAAATAAAGATTGAATCCAAGATTTAATAATAATACAGCCAACAAGAAATGTATAGTCAAGTATTTGTAGGCCGGTCATTTTTGACCAGGAATACCACATGTATATCAAAGAATATAAAAATATATACACACTCACACACACACACAGACATATTTATGGGGAAGTTGTTATAACCTGAGAGCTGTGTCAGCAAAGTCTGAAAATAAAATTCAAAAACACTACAGAAATAACAAATCTGTATTTTGAATTGAATGCACACTGCTAGACTTTTGCAAAAACACTGATATATATGAGAACAACGTTACAATGTATTGCATCTACAGCAAAAAAATGTATGTTAAAAAAAATCTATGAAAAAAAAAAAAAACCTCAGCAAATCTGATTACTCATTGCAAACATTTGCAACATGGGTTTAGTGCCTACATTACAAATCCATGTGCACTGAATCAACCTAAAAACATTTAGGTCTACAGCAAACAACAAAAAGTGATTGCTAATTACAATGCATTTACATAACAAATCATTGCATAGGGAATCAACATTCAAATCTACGCCAAACAATAAAACGGGAACATTAAAAATATACAAAACCAGCAAATAACTCTCTCCCGCTGATTGCTCACTTCGCAACATTTACAACACACATTTACCTAACAAATCAAGGCATAAGGAATCAGCTTCATCCAATAAATCTACAAAAACAATGTGTGGCACACAAAATGCTTTATAGGTGGAAACAATGGCTCACCTCTTGTGGAGAGTTTACTGTAGATCTGTGAATTGACCTCTTTGTCCCGTAGGAAACATCGCATCTCCTCGACAGCTTCCCTCACGATCGTAATAATCAAAACAAACCCCTTATGAAAAACAAAGCAAAAAATTTATCAAATTTGACCATGAACATTAATATTAAGCCCATTTATCATGACAAAACTGTGGTCGGACTCACCAGAGGAACCCAGTATGTGTACAGAGCCCCTAATCTGAGCTCATTCACAAACTGTGAGCAGGCCAGCAGCAGAAAGTACAGGTTGAAGAAGTATTTGAACTGGTTAAACAACACCTGTAAACACAAACCCACAATATGACATGATATGACATTATTTTATAACTCAGTTTGAACAAAACCTGGCAAAAAATAATTATACTATGATACACTGCCATTCAAAGGTTTGGTGTTGGTTAGATTTTATAATGTTTTTGAAATTAGTATTTTATGCTCACCAAGGTTGCATTTATTTGATCAAAAATACAGTAAAAACAGTAATATTGCAAAATATTATTAAAATTCAAAATAACATTTTCTTATATATTGTAAAATATAATTTATTCCTGTGATGCAAAGCTGAATTTTTTTAATCCTTCAGAAATCATTCTAATATGCTCAATATTTGCTTTTATTATCAATATTGAAAAGAGCTGTGATGCTTAATTTTATATAAAAACCGTAATACATTTTTTTCAGGATTCTTTGATGAACACAAAGTCCAAATGAACAGTGTTTATATGAAATAACTTTTTTATGTTTAAAAAAATAATTATAAATTATATTATAAATGCCTTTATGGTGGCGCTCTGCATGGCATGAGGACATGAGATTTGTACATTTGTACACATGAAAAGCAAGTGCCACTTGTGCAAAATTTGCCACCAAGTTGCCCGGGTGTTCTGGGTGGTTGCCAAGGCATTGCTACACTGATGTGAAGGTGTTCTGTGGTTGCTAGGGAGTTCTGGGTGGTTGCTAGGATGTGATTAAGTGGCTGCCATACAATATCAGCCTAAACGTTTCAAACAGCTCATGTGCAACTGTTAACCACCAGAGCAATTAAAGAACATGTTAAGCAACACAGCCCATTGCTCAACACGTTCTTGAATTACCCTGGTGGTTCTCTCTGCTAGTTTGTAGTCAATCACCCCAGGCAGGAAGGTGAAGAAATTGTATTTCTGGTTGTTTATGACATTTCTTGGGTATCTCTGCTCTCTCTTTTCCGGATGGCCCAACCACACGGTCCGAGGACGGAAATCTCCCCCACCGCAGCATCTAGACCATGGGCAGCACCTGAATATACAACATCATCAACATTACATGTAGGCTTGATTCACAAAGCGCTTCAATTAATACAGAAATGTAAAACAAGTACTTCACGACCCTTTACCAGAAAGAAAATTCACATCCAGATACTGGAATTTCACTGCAGCCACAGAAATATTTTCAAGCAAGCGACAAAAAACAGTGTCAGTAAATATTAGCTTTTTTTACCAACACCTTCATCAAACAAACTCTTATCAAGAACTATATATATATATTGGGTATTGTACTTCCGTCTATGTGGAGCATAACTGAATGACTACAGCGTAAAGAAAATAAAACTAAACTGAATTTGTGCATTCAAGGCATTAAGTGAACAACAAACCCTGCTTTTTTTTTTTATTTAGTACATGAGCTATATCTGTCTTGATTGCAGCTTTGCATTAAACAGACACTTTTGTGTTCATTTATATAATTTTTATAACCCATAGCAGCAACAATCCCTGTGTTGAAGTACAAGGTATTATTTTTCCTTCAAAAATGTAACATAAGGGATTAATTTCAGTCTTGTCATTTTCTCATGTAATTGCATTAAATACTGTACAGACTACAGAACAATTCTATAACAATAGTGCATACAGCATCAAAATTTTACATCTAATGTTAAAATGTATGTTTTTAATGTAACCTCCCTTTAAATACTTTACTCAGTTCAAGAATAATGTATGCAATTTTATATTATTTATTTGAAAGAATTAAAAGTGCAGTTTCATGTCTATTCTTGGTACTCATAGGCGTTTAAAGGGGTCATATGATGCGATTTCAAGTTTTCCTTTCTCTTTGGAGTGTTACAAGCTGATTGTGCATAGATAAGATCCCTGAAGTTGCAAAGACTAAAGTCTCAAAACCAAAGAGATATTCTTTATCAAAGTTAAGACTCTGCCACGCCCCCCTAAAACGGCTCGTTCTAACACGCCCCCACATATCTACCTCACTATGTGGAAATATTTGCATAATGCCGCCCAAATGTGCACGCAAAGAAAGAAGGCGTGGTTTCAGTAACCGCAGTAATTATCTTTAAAAAAGCATCATATGACCCCTTTAAGAGAATACTACATCTCCAAAAATCATGTTAGTACTATGGTACTTTTTTGCTTGGTGGAGGCAACCACAATTATAGCATCAATATCTGTAGCAAGTATGGCATTTTGACAGAAACTCTGGTAACCGTGGTGCTTTTATTTTGAAGTGCTTATAAACCACTGGGCGTTATATTGCTATCAGAGCGTTATCAGGGTCTTTATGCAAGTGTCGCCCTTACTCACAAAAGGCCTTAAATGCATCACACCGAAAATATCTGGTCAAAAAGAGCATAACAGAATACATAGGGAGAAATATTTATGTCTTTCTTCAAACATTTATGACACATCCTTGACAACAATTCACCTGTGTCCCGGAACAAGGATGTGCACTTGTCTCTCCAATATACAACAATATCAAGACTCTTAATATCGCTCAGACGACATCTTCATAGCGAATATACAATGATGTATTCAAAATAAAGAGCTGATCAGTGTCATGTCGCGATATAATGTCGTTATCAACATAATTTCGCGGGTTAAGTGTTGCTGGGCTGTTAGCCACTATGCTATCCTCGATATAAACAAGCCTCCATTCTCCAGGCGACGCGTTTTTGTTGTCATTTAACGTCGTTTGGTGCTCTTACCCGTCTCTTCGTTTGTTGTCATGTCGTTTTTTGTGTCGGACAGGCTGCAGCGGAATGTTGTCCGTCATTGTTGTCCGCAGTGGAGCAGCAGTCAGTGCGCTGGGCGGAGGCTGATGGGGAACGTTTGGGCTGCGCCGCGCGCTCCACAGGATTGGGACACAACCACAGCAGCACGCAGCATGTTATTATTATTTATATATATATCAATGACATAGTAAATATGTGACCCTGTACCACAAAACCAGTCATAAGGGTACATTTTTTTCCAATACAAAAAAATCTATATCAATCCATCAATACATCAAGCTGAATAAATACGTTTTCTATTGATGTATGGTTTGTTAGGACAATATTTGGCTGAGATACAACTATTTGAAAATCTGGAATCTGAGGGTGCAAAAAAAAATAAAAAATAATAATATTTTGAAAATCGCCTTTAAAGTTGTCCAAATGAAGTTCTTACAAAATGTCTTCATGGAACATGATATTTACTTAATTATCCTAATGATTTTTGGCATAATAAAAAAAATCTATAATTTTGACCCATATAATGTATAGTTGGCTATTGCTACAAATATACCCCAGCGACTTAAGACTGCTTTTCTGCTCCAGAGTCACAAATTACAGTAAATATTATGCAGTTTCACCACACTAATTGTATGGTAGTATAACGTATCCGGTTTTCAAATTTGAAAAAATTAAATTAAATCATTAGACAACAGACCACATTAACATAAACCATGGAAATACTATGGTATTCTTGTGAAGAACTTAAAATATCCAAAAGTACCACCATTTGTTTTAATTTTTTTACATTTATCATAGTAATTCCACTGTATTTCTGAAAGTACATCGGAGTATCATCTAAATGCCATGGTACGTGATTTTCAGTACCTTTGTGTAAACCATTTTTTGGTAAGGGAAATAGCATAGTAATCATTCAGTACCATGGTATACAAAGTTCATGTAGTTTTAAACACCATAATATTCCAAGTACCATGGAGTGCAGTGTAAACACCATGATGGCACTAGTACTTTTGTAAAGGCATCTACATGAAGATTTAGACTAACTTTAAAATCAGATATCTTTAATAGCATCTATTCAGTTCAGTTCGCCGTCATTGCAAACAAATAACTCGCTAAATGTTTTCTGCATCGAGACCATGATAAAATGAATTTTCCTGCATTGTAATCAGTTTAGACAAGTATCTCTCACTCTCTATTATTCACCTCAATGTCCTCAAGTCTTTTCTGTAACAGTAATGAAATGCTGATTTAGACACAACAAAGTTTTGGAAAAGTCATCCTTGGTTTTATTCTCAAAATAACGGAACGGAAGAGGAACGAACAAAAGCAAACATTTACAAAAAGTCTACACTGTAAACAAGCCTAAAACAGACTCAACATTTGAACAATCATACAGACATGACCCCATTTAACCAAGATCTGACACCACCTTTTTTTTAAATTTTTTTTTTTACATCTAGAAAAAAGGCACAACTTGGTAAATGCATATTAGAAAGAGAATGTACAGGAGGAGTCTGCCTAGTCTGAACAAGTGTTGTGCAAAGTGTCTGGCGATACATTCATTATATTACAGAAATCAGCAGGTTACGGGGGCACAATGCAACCATAACTCCAAACACAATGCAAAAAAAAAAGAAAAAGAAAAGAAATTCTAAATGAGGTAGAAATTTGACCAGCGTAAAGTCTTTACGGTTTAGATACTCTGCGTGCATACACACGTTCATTCCTTTAACTCAAGAATGCACGGCTACGATCTCAAAAACATTTCCCCACAATACATAATTGGGTAGCAAACCATGACTTTTTCCCAGAATAAGAATGACTGCTGATGTTTTGGGACACGATATGCATGCCTGCTTAGCTCACAAGTATAAAATGCATGGTAAATGGCAAATTTACAGAATTCTAAAACTCTCTGGGGTCCTAAAACGGCAGCAAGCAAGCAAATGATCTCTAAATGACGAGCCCAAGAAACAAACGTTCATAGAATAAATGGCATAAACCTGGTTTATATCAGATCTTAGTAGAATGAGGAAAAATAAAGTGCAAGGAACGATTAGGCATTTCAGTATTACACCAGCCTTTTGACCTCCTATTAAAAAGGTCTCAAATGAAAGCGACTCAATCTAATATTTGATAAAGATCACTGAAAGCAAGAAAACGACTAACAAATTAAATCACTTTCAAAAAAAGAACAATTAATGACTTCTTGAAAAAGCTATAGCTAAATGCAAAAAAATATAGCATATTGTGGTCTAAATAAAAGAAAGGCCTTTATTACAATCCTGTGGTGTCTTTTGTGAGGGCGAGGGGGGAGGAAAATACAGAGGAGCGAGAAAAGCACTCCAAGACAGGCACTTAGCAAAATCATTTTTGGTATTAAGCGCAAAATAGAAACTATATAGAGTCAAAAAAAAAAAGAATAACTTAGTGAAATCCAGTTTCAAAACAAACCTATACTACAACTACTCATCAAGTCCATCAATTAAACTGTAATCATCAGTAGATTGTGTGGAACGGTCAATTTATCTAGGCACGTATTCCACAAACACCTTTGTTGAATGACCTCTATGCCATGGACATTATTTTTGACTAATAAAGTTTGTTCGAACAACTAACAACAGGACCATGAGTAGTCAAGCAGAGATGAACAAGATGTTAACGGTTAAACCATTGAGATCTCTGGTCACCTGTGGCGGAGATCATCCTGAGGGTCAAAGAGCTGAGCCCAATGTAACGATCATTAATGAGACCGCTCTGGAATAAAGCTATTTCAAGTAAGACTTACATTCAACTTCTAGAAATAAAACTGACAAAATACCCGCATATATTAAAGAGAGAAAGGAGAGGGGGGGAAAAAAAATAAAAAAATAAAAACTACAGTAGTTAGATCAGATTCAACTAAAGAAATCGATAGCATATAAGGGTCCAATAAGGAAGGCGTGGCCCATTTTAGGGTATAGGCTAATTTAACAAGGGTATGTAAATTTGCAACTTCATAAAAGCAATGTTACATGTATGAATTGATTGTACCAACTAATAAATAGCCCAGTTCCTAGCATTTCAGCAGGCTCATTAGCACAATGCAGACCATTGATTGGGAACATCTGTAGTCCTTTTAGAGTCTAATTCACTTTACCCTCCTCCATAAAATGTGGAAACTTTGCTATGCTGTCAGAGCCGTTCTTTTCCATTTCTGCAATTGTGCCAGGGATGCCCATCTGAGAAGTCTCCATCTTGGTTATTCCCCCAGTAGAACCCAATAAAGGTCCTCCAGCGAGACTTCCTGGGAGAGGGATGCCACCATTTTGGATGACCGAAATCTCATTGGTCTTCATGGTCAGCCCGTTTGTGAAGGCAGCGGCATACTGGTTCCACATCGACGGGTCAAAATTAATCGGTGGGGGAATCAAATCCTTTGGAAGCGGCAGCATGTCTGGTTTCATCTGGGACTCAGCGCCCATGGCCATCAAAGCCATTGGGTTATCCAACGAGAGCCGTTGACCTCGCCTTACTGTGTTATTCCACATGTGGGTCCCAACATGCACCTGTAAAACAGGAAACAAGAGTCGGTAAGACTTATTGCAGTATACACAAGATATTTGACTTTCAATCAATTCACTAACAAAATTCAAAGTCGAAAAGACATCTTCACCTTAAGGTTTCCCTTTGTTGTGAAAGCCCTGCCACAAATTGTGCAAGCAAACGGCTTCTCGCCCGTGTGTGTACGTTCATGGAT
The DNA here is from genome assembly GCF_001515645.1 of Sinocyclocheilus grahami. Lineage (NCBI taxonomy): Eukaryota > Metazoa > Chordata > Actinopteri > Cypriniformes > Cyprinidae > Sinocyclocheilus > Sinocyclocheilus grahami. The sequence continues at coordinate 1,136,934 of NW_015505836.1, forward strand.
TTGCAGGGCGCTGGCAGAAGAAAAGTTCTTCCCACAGGAGTTGCAGAGATGTTGCTTGGTGGAGCGACGAGGAGCACTAGAAGTAGCAGGAGAAGTGGCAGCTCCTTGGGGCAGTTGGGAGCTGTACAGGCCGTGAGCACCCATGGGTGTCTCAGGAGGAATCTGCATCTCCAGTTTGACCAGACTTGGTGGCACCCTCATGAATGGTAACTGACTAGAACCTAAGAAAGAAGAACAAAATTTGTAGGCAAAACATCAAGAGGAAAATGTCAGTGTGATGTTTAGGATGTTGAAATTAAACATACCATATTCGCCATTGGAGAAGGACAAGCCTGGCTCCTCTTTGATTGGTTTCGGGGTAAAACTCGACGTCAAGTCTAGTGCTCCACTGTTTTCGCTAAAATCTTGAGGTGCATCAGAGTCTGGTCTGGATTGGAGTCCATCATCTGGGTTTGTGGATTCTGGTGATTTTGACTGTCCATTACTCAGGGGACCATCTATAGGGGACGAAGAGTGAAAGGACATGGAATCTGACACAGCCGGACTGCGGCCATTCTTGTAGTCCATTTCTCCAGACCCTGAAGGAGAATCTTTCAGCCCGCTATCGCTCTCAGAAGCAGTGCTGCTTTGTCGTTGCAGGTTCAGTGCAGAGGTGAGGCTCTTCATATGGTTCTCCAGGGCGGCAATGCCTGTAAACATAGAAGGTGGACCTTGGAAAGTCTGATCTTCTTTGGCACCAGGCTGGGGCTCTGTAGAGTTGTTCAGCTTCTCTTGATTGTCCAAATCCAAGTCTTGCTCTTCCATACTCTCTTCATGGCCAGTGGAGTCAATGTTCTTATCCTCAGCCATGCTGGCATCCAGTGCTTCAGGACTTTCAAGCTGATTCTCTGGCAGAGGGGTGTTGGGAATCTGGCCGCCCATGTGCATACGAATATGCTGCTGGAGGACGACGGCATTGGTATACTTCTTATGACAAATCGGGCACGAGTGTTGCATCTTAAGGGGAGTGTTGGCCCTGTGAACGCCATAATGAGCTTTAAGGTTGCCCTTGGTGGAGAAAGCCCTGCCACAAATTTTGCATTTATACGGTCGCTCACCGGTGTGTGTGCGGTAATGCATTTTGAGGGAACTTTGGCAGCTCAGCACTCTATGGCAAATAACACATTCATTAGGGTCATTTGTCTTTGTCTCCAAGCCATCCACCATCTGCTGAAGTTTTGCAGTACCAGAGCCATTTTCGGCAAGTAGACTGTTACCGTTTATGTGGTGCAATCCAGCCAGCACATCCGAGGAATCTTTGCTTTGATCCAGTCCCGCCATCTCCTGACCGAACATGCCAGAAGAAATGGATGCACCGTCGCTGCCAGATGAAGAAGGCCTCTGGGAGTAGAGGTCCCCACCTACTGGAACATCATATGAGGGCTTGAATCCTTGGAGCATTGGTGGATGGAGACCTGTCGAGGGAAGCCCCAGCACTGGGTTGGTGTCATCAAAATTGTTCTCATCTATGGGCACAGACATGCCATAAGGGATGCCATTGTTTGTCGGCATGTTGTCCAGGTGTTCTGGTACAGGATGTGGATTCATCTTAATGTGTGGGTATTTTTCTTTGTGCCTCTGGAAATGCACTTTGAGGTTTCCTTTGGTTGTGAAACGGTTTCCGCAGATGTTACATTTAAAGGGCCTTTCGCCAGTGTGTGAGCGCAAGTGGATTTGGAGAGCGCTGTCATTTCCAAATGTCTTCCCACAGAACTTGCATTTGTGCTTGAACAGATGTTCACCAGAACCATTTTTGGACTCCGACACGGCAGGGATCTTATTTTTTGCCTTTTTAGAGGGATCCATGCTTGCTGCAAGGGTATTAAAGGGACTCTGCAATCCCATGACCCCTGGAGAATGAGGAAGGAGCGCTGGAAGTCGACTAGCTAAATCAGGGAGTCCTTTCAAGTCTGCTTTTAAGGGCACTGAGGCCAAACCTCCAGCGAGGGATGTGGTGATGGTGGCTGATTGAGGTAGCTTTGCTTGTTTGAAGGCTTCCAAGGACAAGTTCTGGGAGCCCGGCCGTTTGCCAATGAGGGCAGCTGCGGCCGAAAGCTGCTGTGATAGATGAGCACCCAGTGCTTTCAGTGGATCCACAGCGGCACCCAGTGCGGAGTGGAAACTCTGAGGTGTCATCATGGCCACTTGGAGGCGTATCTGCTCAGTTAGCTGGATCTGCTGCAGTTGCTGCTGCTGGAGACTGACCAGCTGTTCCAGGATCATTGGGATTGCAAGAAGGGCATCTTGGTGTGGTTGTGGGGGTGGAGACTTCTGATTGGACGAACTGGATGAGTGTTGCGTTACAGCAACTTTAGTAGCAGCCATGGACTCAAGAGTCACATTAGAGTCTTGCAATTTGGAAGATACCATGTACCCCACATCTGAACTACCAGACACATCTTGATCTTGATTTGAGGGGTCATTCTGGTTCAGCATGAGCTCTCCTTCCATCTCCTCAGAATCTGCACTGTGCTTTGAATGGGAATTACTGGTTGACTGATCCCCATTATCATCCAGGAAATCACCCGGAGAATGCTGGGAGAACTCGGAGGGCACTTCATTCCCATCGCCATCTTTCATGATGACCACCTGCTGACTCTTAGTGCAATTTCTCTCATGTTCGAGAAACTCTGCCTCATCGAAGAACTCGGCACAACATTTGTCGCAAACCCTCGTCTCCTCTGATCGTCGTCTCTTAGCCTCATTGCCATCCTCCTCACCTTGACCGTTGTGCAAGATCCCTGCAGCAAAGAGAAAGTTCGAGAGATGACTTATTATTCAAGACCAAAGGATAATGTGCTGTAAATATGGAACAAATTCTAGATAAATATAAATGTTATCAGTACTCACGGTTGAAACGCAAGGCATAAAGTGATTTTTTTTTAAACAAAAGCCAATTAAAATTTACAGAGGTAGTTTAATTTTACTTGGGACTTATGTTCTGAAATCATGAATTAAGTGGCATATTTGGGTTTTAATTTGCATAGACCAGATGTTATATAAACTCAAGCTACTTTTGTGAGATGCCACATTTACAGCTCTTCAGCTAGTCTTCAGTCCCACCAGATGAGGGCAGCATGTTCAAAAAATAAATAATCCAAATTGTACTAGAAATAAATTTACCAATACAAAGACAAATTGCATATCAAATATAAACTTCCTCCATCCGTTCCCATGTTCCTCTACAATTAAAAAAAAAAAAAAAACACATATCATACATCACATACTCATAACAGCATATGCTTAACTGGTGTTCATTGTTGTTAGGCAGTCCTAAAGATGAATAAATTTTTTTTAAAAATGCTGATAAGAGTGTAAAGCAGTCAGTTGGTCTTTCTAAATTGCAGAAAATGCAAAAGCAAATCAAATTAAGCTGCAGCACCATTGTTAAATGCAAATTTCATCATCTCTTATGAATGGGAAAGACCACCTGTTAACATTCTGACAGCGAAACTGGACGTGTTAATTGTTCACTAGACAACTTGAATAGTAAGAAAACAAAAGTTGCATTGTTCTCAGAGCTAGCAGACAACCAAGCAGCACCTCCATTTGAGACAAAGCAAACAAGGATAAGGATAAGTAAGTGTATGTATATATAAATAATAAAACTAAATTCACTTTCAAAAGCTGGTAGCGGTACACTTGATTGAATGTTACATTTAAAAAAAAAAAAAATTAAAAAAAAAAAGGCAGTGGAGATACAAAGCTAAAAGGATTTGATTAAAACAAACAAAATGTGCCAGAAATTAATCATGTTTCAACCATGTGTTCAGGGTTAGTCAGGGATACATTGTAACCCCTGCGAGCTATTCAGCTCACCACAAGGGGGCGTTTGATCAATGTACAAGGGATACAATGCATCTTCACTGATACCTTCAGTGTTCCACACTGATTGTACCTTAACTGAAAGGGAATTCCACATGCAACATTTTACAACCCAGCTGACTGACATTAAAGCCAACTTTAAGGAAACAAGACAAACAAACCCCAACCCTCAGTACATATACACAACCAAACACATGTATACGAATAACCACATTTCAGTATGTCGTGGATAAGAGTCATGTAGTTTACATTTACACCCCCATTACACACAACTTCATTTCCATCCCCCCAGCCACATCTCCATATGCCACCAAAAGAAACCGTGGGGGATTTATAGCTTTGTGGTCAAGCTTGTTCGCGACTCGCATTTCATGCCGACCTGTTGAGCACCTTTGTTTAATAATGGTCAGTGATACCAGTACGCCACATCAAATATTAACACACAAGCATAGTCTGGAATATATATATAAATAAGTGTACATTTATCAGCCAGTGATCCAACTGATCGACGCAAAAACAAATGTAACGAAATAATAATAAAATTACGTTCAATGGGTAAATCTTTCCCCCCTCACCTTAAAAATAACTTTATTATAGTTTTGAATTAACGTAAAATGTAACACCAAATACGTGAGGAAACTCGACAAATGTAAAAAAAAGCCGATAAACTGACTAAATCGACAAAAAAAGAGACTTAACCAACAAACAAAACTAAAATAAAGCAAACTACCGTGCCTTCATCTCAGTTGGTGAAATTGTCGCGATAAGCGGTCGCCGAAGTTTCAGCGCATTTGTAACGAATTTGATGTAACGTTCTAAACCAACTTTTTGGTTGATTTAGCGATTTATAAAACCACATTACCTGGACATCAAGGGTCGTGAACCCACTGAAATGAAGCGTATAACCTACAGTACACGAGCACACGGATTATAAATAAAGTTTTCGTCCCCTCAAACTTACCATTTTCTGTCGAAGCGGGCTCGTCTGAATTGATATGCTGTGGTTTGGATTGCTTGCGCCGCGACATGGTAACCTACAACCATCAGGGGCGAATAGTAAGACTATTTAGTCCCTCTCCTTTAGAAATTCTCCAGGTTGGGAGAAATTAGCCCCTCGAGTAGAAATGCGCATGTCAAAGTAATTATTATTATCAATAATGCATTGCGATTTATCATGCTCTTCTGACAGCTGATTGGCTCCGGTCCAAAGTGCTCGCGCATTATTCAAATGAGTCTTCATTGATGAGAAATGCAGAGTCGAGAGAAAGGGGGAGGAGATGTGTGAGAGAGAGAGAGAGAGAGAGAGAGAGGGAGAGAGGGAGGGAAGCAAGTGAGCAGGCGGGGAGAAACAAAAACTGTAATTTTTTTGTAAAACATTACCACAATTGTATTATTAAAAAATTTCCCTATACAACTGTTTTATGGATCTTGATATCTGAATGATAATATTATATAGTATTATTATTTTACATATTTTATCTAGGTATCTGTGTGTCTCACTTTATGAATGTATACCTTAATATATATTTTAAATGTGTTATTAAATCATGAAATGTCTAATTGTATTTTCAGTTTTTACAGTACTGCGTCTTATATTTTGAATGAAATGAAAACCGTGTCCTTTTGTACTTGGTGATGCATGAAGATGTTCTTCATTCTAATTGATGCGAACATAAAATGTATTTTTCAGTGTACATAAAGACAAATCTGTGCGTGCTTCTTCTTCACTCTCTGATTTAAATATGGAAATTGCAACTGACATTAACCCATCACATGAAACACAAAGACCTGCCTGTCACATTGTACTCATATGTGTTATGTATGAATGAAGAGCAGACAAGTAAATATATGCAAATGTTAAAGGAGAAATGAGGAAAAAAGCTGCAGTTGTTTAGTTCATTCAAATGCGGTATGTAAAGCAATTGTCATACCTTATTTCAAAACACATGGATATATGGCTATATTAGTTAAGAAAGAATATTTTTCTTTGTTTTTTTGAATATTTGCATGTGTGTGTGTGTGTGTGTGTGTGTGTGTGTGTGTGTGTATTTATATATATATAAAAACACACACATATATATATATACATATATATTGCCATAGAAGAACCATATATATATATAGCTTATTGTATTGTTTTCAGTTATTCACAGTTTTTTTAACTAACCCATAATAATTTTTTAAAAATGATCTGCATCTGGTTTGTTTGTTTTTTGCTTGAAGTAAATAATAACCAACAAAGGTTCTTTGGGGAACCAAAAATGGTTCTTCTATGGCATCACCACACACACACACACACACACACACACAAAAAAAACCTTTTGAAATCTTTATTTCTAAGAGTGCATAAAGAACGTTTTATGGAATGGAAAATTTCCAGGAATTCACAGATGCCGGTGAAGAACTTTTATTTTAAAGAGTGTATTCTTAAAAATAAAGGTTTAAAATGGAGTTTTTATCCAATGGTGCCATAGAAGAAGCATTTTTTGGTTCGTTAAAGAGCCTCTCATTGAATATTTCTTGTTTCTTATTGTGAAGAACATTTTAATCATATCTATAAAGAACATTCGTCCATTGGAAAGGTTCCATGGATGTTAAAGGTTCCTCACGGAACCATCAACGCTAATAAAGCACCTTTATTTTTAAGAGTGTATTGTGTAACAAACACAATATGTCTGCAAAAATCATTATAATTTAAGACCAAGTTTTATTTTTGTCCAGCTAATCACAACCAGCCATGCCATTCCACCAACAAGCACTGCTTTTAGATAAAGACAAGCCTTTAAAATGGACCGTCTGTCCATCAGGACACAAAGAGGACTCTATATATTTAGTAAAAACAAACGTCTATCACACACGGACTGAAGGTGCAGAAAGGAGGGGTGTGCAGTCTAGACGCTTTATGACGGCAATAAGAAACTTCGCTTGGCTTCAGTGTTCCTGTTGTGTTCAAACTAAACAATTCTCACTTTGTAAGAGCTGAGCCATAAATCCAGGACGGTGGGAATGAGCAAGGTCTCATCTTATATTTCTCCCCCTCTTAGGATGGACAGATGGGTTTTTTGTTTCATTTTGAGTCTGTTGTGATGGGGAACATCCAGTTTTGAAGATTAATATGTTGTGTTTTCATGCATTAATGTAGGCTTAGCTACATGGGCGTCACTAGGCCATTTTTAGGGTGGCTTTAGCCCCCCCAAAATTTCTACTCAGCCCCCCTACAAATTTTGCAATTAGCTCCATAAACTGTACACAGATTCATGATCGCCTCAGTTCCCTTTAAATTTCATATGAAAACGGCGTCAGACTTTGGCTCTTCCCGGTCTTTCAGAACGTTCTTCAATCCGCTGACCGCGGTTGGAGCGAGAAACAGAGGACAAGGTGTGTGTTTACCGATAGATTGTTATAATATCTGCATCTGTGCCATTTGCATACTTTATAAAATGTTGCTATTTTCATTTGAAAATTGAACTTTCAATATAAAACATATTACAGTGCATGTGGCATTAACTACCATTGTAGTGACAGAGAGTACTTGAGCATATAAAGAGGTTTGTACACTTGACAGAAGTGTGTACTAGAAATGCAAACAGTAAAATTGTGTGTGTGTTTGTGATCAGGAAGACTTGTATTTGGCTTATTCAGTACTGAAATATTATACCCAACTAACTTGTGAAATACAGTAATACTGCAATATGTTCAATATACAACCCTAACCTATTAGTCAAACATTATTTTATTTTATTTTATTTATTTATTTTTATTTATATATATATATATATATATATTTCTAGTTATTCTTAGAAAGTGCTGTTTTGTGAGTGCAAACTATAAAACATAATGCCATAAATGCAACAAAAATATTTAAAAATCCACAAACATGATTGGAAAACTCATGAAAAAAAGATATGGGAACACTGGGAAACTAAAACTTTCTGTATTCTTTCTGTAATGTCATTGAAAACCTATTTCATTTCAAAGTGGTTCATGCATTGCAAAATGAAAAGTCATTTTAGTTCATTCAGAATAGATGTTTTCCAAATGAATAGTGTGAAGTCCCTTTCTACTGCATGCTATAGACTATTGTTGCAAGTTTGTGGACAATAGCGCAGGTCTTGACCTCTCTCTGTCCTTTGTTTTGAGAGAGGATGAGAAATTTGTTTGTGGATGTACGCAGATGTTTATTCTGAAATGAATGAACCTCTGACAGTGGACATTTGAGCTGCGTTTAAAAAGCTGACATAAAGCTAATGTATGGAACAAGGAAAGCTCAATCAGTTTGCGTGAATGAAGCCCTGTGTTCAAAACGTTCATTTCAGCCGTGTTGTCTGAAGATTCACACAGATGCGCTGAATTGATTAATGATACGTGGACTGATGGTTATGATTCTGGGATAAATCTGGCGATAATGTGACAGGACTGATTAATGTCTCTGAGTGACGAATATAAAAAATGTCATCCTATATGGACAAAAGCACTATATATAGTGATCTTTTATGTACGAGATACATATGATACAATTCTTACCCCAAACTTGAGCATCAACATTTTAATAATCATGTTTCGCGTGTTCAAGTGAAAAAAGACACACAAAAAAATTAAGAAAAGAAAATACTTTTATGATTTTGTTTTGTATATAATATAATATAATATATTTAATAATGATTAAATATATGATATATATAATATTTAATAATAATTAATATATGAATAATAATATAATATAATGTGTATTATTTATTATACATGATATATTTATTCATTTATTAAACCCCCCCCCCCCCCCTAAAATGAAAATCCTAGAATATAGCTTAGCTATAATTCGAGCAGTTATGAGTTATATGTGACAATATTCAGAAACCCTTTTCCCAGGGTTTTCCCATTTCCAGGCTTGGAAAAGTTATGGAAAGTCATGCGTATTTCTTTAGTGAATATATATATATATATATATATATATATATATATATATATATATATATATATATATATATATATATATAT
>NW_015505836.1:1145892-1148820 GCF_001515645.1 Sinocyclocheilus grahami
AAATGACACACACAAAAAAATTAAGAAAAGAAAATACTTTTATGATTTTGTTTTGTATATAATATAATATAATATATTTAATAATGATTAAATATATGATATATATAATATTTAATAATAATTAATATATGAATAATAATATAATATAATGTGTATTATTTATTATACATGATATATTTATTCATTTATTAAATTATTAAATACATTATATTATATATTACTATATAAAATCACACTTTAAAATAATTATATGTATGTATGCATGTATGTATAACATTTTAAAATGTATATTAAAAAGTAAATAAAATTTATATTAAAATAAAATTTATATTGATATTTTAAGTATAAAATGAGATAAATGTATATATAATACAATGTAGGCCCCAAATTTGTGCATCAACATATTTACCATTATATTTCCCCATCATATAAAATATGCTTAAAATACACATAAACATATTTTAAAAATATTAAATTAATAATTATTAAAAAATATATATATAAAAGTTTTTTTAAAGCATAATGACATAATATTTTCAGAAAGTGAACTTCTAAAACACATAAAATGCTTTTATCCATTTATTTTGATTTATTTTATTTGTCAGAAGGGAATCGTCTTATTTTTTGGTCATTTTTTATTTATTTATGATTTTTAAATTTTTACAGAACATCCCTATCCCCGACATTCAAACCCCTTAAAAATGAGGGAGAAAAAAAAGGGGGGAAAAAAAACCTGTTATATTTTTTTCTTTGCAGAGGAAACATTTGTACATCAAATCCCAAGAGCAAGTTATATTATACATTAGTTGACCAATCCTAAATTACAAATATCTAAATAATTTGTAATACTTTTCCACCATTGCAAAAAAATCTTCATTTGTAGACATGCAGTCATTTTTTCCATTATATAAACTTGTTTCACGGTCCATTGAACCAAACTTGGAGAACCTTCTTCCGATGTACTGTTATCATTTTTTTTTTGATATCTTTTTTCTTCACTGTACATTTTTTTAGGCAATGCTCCCAATAAACACACCACTGGATCTAGAGGTATTTCTATCTCTAGTATCTTGTCTATTTCTTTTTGAACATTTTTCCAAAATTCTTGAATCTTTGGGCAATCCCAAAAAATATGAGTATGGTCTAGGGAACCGTCTTAAAATGTCAACCTTTTAGTAAACATTTAATCATTAAAATTTTTTTTGTAGATTGTTATCAGCATTACATTTGATTTCTAGCATGCAGTTCTATGACCATGCACACACAATTAGTATTTTCAAGTTAAACTGAAAAGCTGTCAATATGTTTTCATTCAGCTCAAGAAACCTTTCTTAAAATGCAAAAGGCACCTGTTTCATATGTCTAATCGTCAGTATCTTGTGTTTTTTTCAGATGGCCTCTATAAAAAGCTCTTCTGATGGTATCAGGTCTAATAGCTTCTGGACAGCAGCAGGGTGACGCTTGAAGCGCACTTGTAAGTTGAACACATGTTCCCTGCGTCTGCGTAAAACCCGAAAGACAAAGACCAATCTGACGCATGTCGGCATGTCACATTGGTTCCTAAACGTTTGCTTGTCACTGTGAACAAAGCCAAAAAGCAAATGAGAATGTTTGGATGTTTTTCACAAAGAGAGAAAGAAAATCTTTGAAAATGTTGTGTTTTATGAAAGAAAGTGTAGTTTTGCACAGCTGGCAGATGTTGGCATGGCTGTTTCTGGTTGGCGTGCCAGATGGTGATCAACATCAAACCGGCAGAAACATCTCATCACTCAAAACGCTCGGCCATATCGCCTCGCTAGATTAAAATGAATCATAAGGCACAAAATCACCAAATCAAACAAGCGCTTTAAGCAACTCTTAATGTGAAGAGCAGTGCTCAAGTTTCTAGACACACTGGAACGATTCGACTCTAAAAATAATTTGTTTAGCTCAGCGTCTGCTCTCCTCAAAGGATTAAACATACAAATAAAGAAATGGAAAATAGATTGATTTAAATAAATGGCTGGCCTGGTCCGATCGTTTGTTGCTCTCTCAGGAGAACGTGGTTTTTGTTTCTGTAAACTATTTCATCAAGGGGTGAACCTTGTTTCTTTATGTTGTGACTTCAGACTTCGTTCGGCATTCATCTTCATCTGTTTTGTAACTAAACTCTCTTTGTGCGAGAGATTATGAAAGGAAGGACTCAAACCTCATATTTATGTTTAGATAATCGCAGACATAACATAATGGATGAAAGCATAAGATGGGAAGCGAGAGATGAATATGTTTATAAAATAGCTTTTAGGTACCCAACTGACAACATGAGCAGTTCTCATACAGTACACAGCTACTTGATTATTATTGATTGATATTTTGCCCATCCCAAAAAGACCTTGAGAATATCCATAAAGTGCCCTAATGCCCAGACCACTTACAATTATATTTATGTATACATATAAATGCATTTATTAATTTTTTTCCCATTATATATATTTTTTAAATTTGCAATATTTGCCTTAAAGATAATACAAGTGTAACAAGATAGATAGATAGATAGATATATAGATAGATAGATGATAGACAGATAGATGATAGACAGATAGATAGATAGATAGATAGATAGATAGATAGATAGATAGATAGATAGATAGATAGATAGATAGATAGATAGATAGATAGATAGATAGATAGATAATAGATGGATAGATAGATAGATAGATGATAGATAGATAGATGATAGATAGTTAGATAGATGATAGAATATATATATTTTTTAAATTTGCAATATTTGCCTTAAAGATAATACAAGTGTAACAAGATAGATAGATAGATAGATAGATAGATAGATAGATGATAGACAGATAGATGATAGACAGATAATCGATAGAAGATAGATAGATAGATAGATAGATAGATAGATAGATAGATAGATAGATAGATAGATAGATA
>NW_015505836.1:1149763-1151374 GCF_001515645.1 Sinocyclocheilus grahami
GTTTTAAATGATTTTAAGGGTTTCTATGACCAAAGACGACCAAAATATCTCGACACAGTGTATCAAAAGCGTTAATATTTTTTTTAATAGTGTCACTTACTGGACATAAAAATACTTAACTTTTGTTTAGGTCTGACGGTTGTAGTCAGGATGTATCATAGATGATTTTTGGATAAGGTGGCGCATGAGTCATTTGCTCTGTTTGCAGACACTGAACAGTGAAGTCAGATTAATTTGCTTATAAATTCTTCACTTTGCTTTTCATGCAAATGGCCGGGCTTCCATCTTATTTAATGCACACAACCAGCCTAACAACGTGCATTATGCGTTGCTTTTCACTGGATAATCTCAGTACATCAGATGTGTCAGTAACTGCTGTTAAAGCACGCACTAATTGAAACATCTTGTTCTGCGATGGACAGCTATGGTTTTGTAAATGTCCCAGCTCAGAATGGACAGAGATTTTTTAACCCCCGCTTCCCCCCGCCTCCTTTTTTCATAAGGCAATGTGAGAACGGCAAGTGCTTTGAGGGTGCGAAAGAATTTATAGCTTTTCTCAAAAGAAGATAGGCCATCACCCCCCACCCGTCTCACTGTCCACCGCGTATATGCCTTACACCGGAGGAGATTGATGCCCCTAAACTTAATGGAGGGCCTCGGTGACTTAGGAGAACAGGAAGAAAGAATATTTTCAATCCATTTCCCCAATCCAGACATGTAAGTGTTGTATCCATTAAAACCGACTGAGGGCTGAGGTTAAAGCAGGGGCTGTGACTCACCCGTCTCACAGGAATCCGGACGCTTAACTTAGCAGTGTTGGAACACCTTAATGCAGACATTCACTCGTAAAAATTGCCATAGAAGAGAAACTTTCAGTGAATAGTTATTTAAAAAACACTGTTTTCTTATAGTGTGAAGAGCATTTTAATAATCTACCACACCCTTTTCCACTAAAAATTTCTCAAGTTCCATAGCAGAACATGAATTTCCTTTTTAAACTATTTTATGACACTATCTGAGAACCCTTTTAAGTTCCTATGATGCCATATACTTTTAAAAATAAAGATTCCAAAAGAGAGTTTTCACAGCGATGTCACAGAAGAATCATCTTGGGTTCCCAAAGAATCAGCGAACAGCTAAAAGAAACATTTTAACAGTCTTGTGCGGGAAGGAAAGATTCTTGCAATCTTAAAATGTAAAAAGAACAATAAAATCAGCAATGGCAGAGAAGAACCTTTTTTTTTTGGTTCCCCGAAGAACCTTTCAGTAAAGAGTTCTCAAAAAAAGAGTTCTTGTTTGCTTATTGTTAAGAACATTTTAATCATCTAATACACCTTTTTCCACTATAAAGAACCGTTTTCCAATGGAAACGTTCCATGGATGTTAAAGGAGCTATAGATGCATATAAACAACCTTCACTCTTAAAACTGAAGGTTCTTTACTGGCTTTGATGGTTCCATGAAGAACCGTTAACTTCTGTAGAAACTTTCTATTCCACAAAAGATGGGAAAAAATGGTTATTTTAAGAAATAATAACCAACAAAGGTTCTTTGGGGAACCAAAAATGGTTCTTCTATGGCATCACCACACACACACACACACACACACACA
>NW_015505837.1:0-1817 GCF_001515645.1 Sinocyclocheilus grahami
GTCTCAGTGAGCGCGCGGCTTTGCGTGGGCGCTGCCCAGACATGCGACGCACTCACTGCCCTTCTGCATCCCCTGCATGAGCCGCAATCGCGGCGCGACGTTTGAAACAACGTCGCTAGGAATTTTGCTCAGAAATTTGCTCTTTTAAGTGCCGGATGGCCACAGGGGAAGGTTTACCGCTTCTTCCACTGCCGGGGCTTTTCTATGGCGGTGAGCTGCAGGCTGAGCTTCTTCCTTCTTCGGCTTCTTGATTGCAGAGTCAGCGAAGAGATGATCCTAGTCGCTGAAGGAGAATGATCTGATAAAATGGTGCTGCAAGCCGACTTATATGCACTTCGGCTCCGCCCTGCAGGCTAAAGCGCCATTGGTTTGCTCAGCTACACAAACGTGAACAAATCAGGAGTTTTCCCCATACACAACGTGAAGTGAATGTTAGAAAGGGAACTACTTTATGTTAAATCAGGTATAAATATCTATTTAAAGTAACAATTGCGGGTTACCACTTTTTGCAGTGTGTGACACATTCAATTACAATAAACCCTTAATAATAAAACATTTGTGAGGAAAAAATATAATAAAAAGATATGCCTACATCAGGCTTCATCATAAATGTTAAGAATTAAAAAGAAAAAAAAAAGCTAAGTACCAGCATTTTGGACACATACCCTTTGTACTTTTTTACTTTTTTTTAATTAACTATTCATGGAAATCAGTCTGACTTCCCATGACATCAGTCACAAAGCCAATATAACAGACATGAGCGTGCCCAAACCAAGAGCATTTTTAACATTAAAGCAGCATTTCACTCAAAAATTAAATTCCTCTGATCATTTACAGAAAGCCATTGTATGGCTTATAAAGGCCTAAAGTAAAACTTTTAAATAGTGCTTTTTTTGTCATTTTGAAGCTTAAAAGCACCTAAACCAATTCACTCTTATTTTATTATAAAAAGCAGCATCAGTATTCTTCAAAATGTCTCCCTTTGTATTCAGTGGAAGCAGTTGTGATCAATTGAATTTTGTGATCTATTACTTCACTGTCTTGTGTTCTTAAAGGCGGAGTGTCTAGATATGGGACATTCCGCACATCTGCGTAAACACTTATTAAGATACCTAATGTGTTAACAAGAAAGGCCTGATTTCAATTTCTACAAGACACTTTGAGGTCTCTCAAACAAATTCCAGACTGTTTTGTCCACAAAACACATAAACCTCTAGTGCTCCTATTATGCCATTTTTAAGGCTCCTAATATTGTTTTGGGAGTCTCCTACAACAGCTTTACATGCATGCAAGGTCAAAAAAACGCTTTAGTTTTTTCATAATATACATTAAATATCACCGCATTTCTCAATGATTCATAAATGATTCATACGAAGCAGTTCTAAGATTCAGTCTCTCTAAACCCCTCCTTTCCGTGAGCCTACTCTGCTCTGATTGGTCAGATGGCCCAGTCTGTTGTGCAGTCATTAGTAAAATTAGGGGAACACAAAAAAAAAAGATTGGGGCTGTACTGCTGTGGTATCGTTGAAAAAAACGAATGTCAACCACTGATTCTTTGCAGCCTCTTCATTCAGAAGTGAAAATACATTTACTTTCACAGCGTAGGACACAGCGTCTTCTCGACATGATGTTAACCACACGAACAAGCTACAGTGTTTGAGAGCGGGGTCAAGTTGTTCACGGCTGGCCAACGTAGAACATAGTCGGGCATTATGAAAATGTGTTACCCAGTGATGTGTAGCCGTCACGGAAGTGTGATTCGAATTCCCGTCGACTCACAGACAGCTACAACACACTCTGCATGAAAGGCAAAATTC
>NW_015505837.1:2467-2928 GCF_001515645.1 Sinocyclocheilus grahami
GCCCGAGAGTTAGAGATCTCAAGAGCAGAGAGACATATAATCATAAAATGCGATGGAAACAACATCAGAGACCCCATGGGATTCGAACCAATCAGCATTACTATTCATTTCACTCCACCGAGGCAGAAAGAAACTCATCATGAGCCTTATTGACAAGGAGGATAAAGGAAGATTGAAGTTTGCACAGTGGCATTTGAAGACAGATTAAAGGAAAAGTTTAATAAAGGCCCCAGAAGGGTGGTAATCAAGAGCAAGTTCCTTATTCAGAGCTAGTTCAGTTTTTTTTTTTTCTTTTTTTTTTTTTCTAAACATGATGTTTGGTTCCATTAACAGTTCTTCAATGTAAGCTTGTTTCCGCAATTGCTACTAAATTTACACTATAGTCAACTGAATTTCAGGGAGTTGATGGTCTGAATGGTTTCAGGCCCCACCATAGCACATAAACTGCACTTGTTAAAATT
>NW_015505837.1:4437-13088 GCF_001515645.1 Sinocyclocheilus grahami
GTGAAAAGCGCTATACAAATAAACTTGAATTGAATTGAATTGTAGACATCACCTTAAATGACATCTACATAAAAAACCTGAGACTTTCACATGCACACATTAATTTTTTTCAGCAGCAGTAGAAATTCCTTGTTAAAAAAAAGCTTGACCCACTAACACTTGTACTCTCTATTCTATTTATATTCTACCTACTTTTCTTTTTATTTATTAAAAAAACGCTGACCCTCTAACACTACCGTTCTCTATTCTATTTCTATTCTATCTACTTGTTTTCTTTATATTTATTATAAAACAAAATAAAACAGAATTACCCTATAACACTAGCGTTCTCTATTCTTTTTCTATTCTATGTACTTGTTTTCTTTTTATTTATTAAAAAAAAAAATAATAAAACTTGCTATGTGTACAGCATTAGACTAACTGAAACTTGTCACAGCACTTACATATTATTGCTCTGTTGTTGGTTTGATTGCTTCTATTGTCCCCATTTGTAAGTCGCTTTGGATAAAAGCATCTGCTAAATGATTAAATGTAATGTGATTGTGTATCTAAACTTTCTTGTACAAACATAGATTCTTATGTAGGCACTTAGGGCCAGATTTACTAACAGCACCAATGCAAACCCTCTTTTGGCATTGCAAAACAACTGACAGAATTTACTAAAGACATGCAGTGAAAAATTAGCAATGAAAAGGCATATTTTTTCAGCTGTCCTTATTGCATAAGCATTTGTAAGAGATTCCCTTACAGACACAAAATTTATGGAAGGAGAGTATTTACATAAAGATTTGTGGTAGTCAGTTTACTGGTATTTGCTGTCACATGTCTTAACCCATTTTGCAGCTGTGATAGTTGCTAATTTGCGCTGCTTTTGGTAGACTGCATTGATCATTATGGAAATTATTTGCACGTTTGTCTGTAATGTAGATCACCAGCAGAACTTTCCACTCCCAATGGTGTTTTTATGGGATTGCGGTCTCACGCACATTTTCCCTTAGTAAATCTGAGCATTGAAATATTGATTGTGATAAGAAAGACAAAACAAAACAAAGACAATAAATTGATATCAAATCTTCATATTGTGTTGTCTTCACTGTTTGCACTGAGAAAAGAAAAAAAAGAGCAATCAGGTTCCCAAATGAATGATTCTTTGGAATTGGTTCTTTTTAAAGACTCAAATTTGTCTCTTAAGAATAGAATAGGTTGGAATAAAACTGGAAAAAACTCAGTGAAAAAGTAAAAGTAGCCTTTAGCAGCTATTTGTACCTGATTTATCCCATAAAGGTAGTTTTGTTGTTACATATTAATGGATTTCAGTTGATTCAGTGATGTTAAAGGATATTTGTGACTTGAATAAAACCAGTTAAATTACATGTTACCATTTTTTTTTCAGTGTTCCCTATGTAGAGGAAAGGGAAGGGCTAAGTGTGCTAAAGCTACACTCTTAAAAATAAAGGTGCTTCACGATGCCATAGAAGAACCTTTTTGTCTAAATGGTTCCATAAAGAACCTTTAACATCTGAAGAACCTTTACGTTTCACAAAAGGTTCTTTGTGGTGAAAGAAGGTTCCTCAGATTATAAAAAGTTAAGAAAAAGATGGTTCTTTAAAGAACCTTTGACTGAATGATTCTTTGTGGAACCAAAAATGGTTCTTCTATGGCATCGCTGTGAAGAACCTTTTAAGCACCTTTATTTTTAAGAGTGTAGTGGCAAGACATCACTTGTGTTTGAAATCATTTCCTTCAGCTGGAAAACTGTTTGACTGCTTCCATGTTGTAAAAAATTGATTTGATCCATTTGAGATCTAGCTACAGTAGATTTACATTCATAGTGTATAGTAGAGGTGCACAGTGAGTAGCATATCATTTAGAACACAACAACCGACTCATAACTGATGGGTTGTTCATATGATCTAGTTAAAGTTACACATTCAGAACAAAGTATGGTCTCAATAATGGTAAGTGAATCTAGAATAGGAACCAGAATTGTTTAATTATGTGCCTAGTCAGAGTGAATTTTACATTGGGAACAACTGAAAAGTGTATTATGGAACACACACAGCTAGAGACAAATGTTCATGGGAAGAGGGAATATTATAGGAAGTATGCTATATGGAGTCTCACCCTTAACCATGGAACTCTTCCCATATAATTACAGAGCTTCAACAACAGTTCCCTGGAAAATGAACAAACCCGTCACAGGCTTTTATATTTTAGTTCAGATTCTCTTATATTCTATTATGAGTCAAACCAGAAGAATGAGTGGCGAGTTTGCTGCGCTGTGGGTTACAGTGAGTCACAGCTCAAAACCACATTCCCTCTGAGGAAAAATTATGTGCCTAGTCAGAGTGAATTTTACATTGGGAACAACTGAAAAGTGTATTATGGAACACACACAGCTAGAGACAAATGTTCATGGGAAGAGGGAATATTATAGGAAGTATGCTACATGGAGTCTCACCCTTAACCATGGAACTCTTCCCATATAATTACAGAGCTTCAACAACAGTTCCCTGGAAAACGAACAAACCCGTCACAGGCTTTTATATTTTAGTTCAGATTCTCTTATATTCTATTATGAGTCAAACCAGAAGAATGAGTGGCGAGTTTGCTGCGCTGTGGGTTACAGTGAGTCACAGCTCAAAACCACATTCCCTCTGAGGAATGCACAGGAACCTCAGCATCTCTCCAAAACCAGGTTTGCTACCTTCAGCAGTCCAACGCAGGAGCCAATGTCACATCCACAGAAACAGAATGGAGGAAAAACTTATGCAGTAGTACATACATGAAGCTCTGGTTTAGTTTGTGGAGCTCGGTTTGAACTGGGCATGTACTGGAACGTGAAACTGGGAAATGTCAGAGAAGACAGCCTCATGATCAGAATTAGATTTACTTTCATGAATACCTTCTAATGTTGCTATACAGTTGTGTAGTGTGAAAAGAACAGCCATCCAATAACTTTGAAAGTCGTATGCTGTATGGATGGCATAAGTCATTTTAACAGAGTGTCTATTTACATTAAGTGCAAATAGCCTGCCTTGTTAGCTTAGGCTGTTTACTAATACTAATTCCACTATTGTCTGGTTGAGCCGGACATAATTACAAAAGAAATGCATCTGGTAACAGGAGCAGTGGGGAAAGAAAACCAGATATAATTTTGAATTGCGACCGACATGAGTTTGAATCTGCCTTTTTCCAATCCCATTCTTTTCTTTTTATCATGTATTACAGAAGCATTTATTTTAAAACTAAAGAAAATACCCAAAATGTGGAAAGAAAGTGCCTAATAGGTCTTTATTAGGCCTATATGTCCTTGTGATAATCAGGCTGTATAATGTAGGCTACGCCACTGAGGTGCAAACAGCCTTTGCCTTATTTTAAGTGTTAAATCAAACAGAAATGGCACTTTGAAGTTACTACATGAAGTAACCTGTACAGGTCTGGTATAAAGAATATTTTTGCTCAGGCAGCCAAAATGTCCACCTAATAGAGAAAGCAAGAACAAAAATTAATGGGAGCGTTGATGTCCGTCTCTATCCACATTCTTCCAAAATAAGGTTACAATATAAATTATGCAGTTATATTTTATTTGTAGGTGTCCTTGTTACAGTATAATAATATATTTAAGTACTGAGTAATATTAGTTAACCATGTGTAATGCAATAAATAAATAAAATGCCAAAAAATATATATTCACTAAATATTTATACAAAAAATAAAACTTTTTAACTCAGAGTTATGTCCTAAGGTGTTGTAAACAGATGGGACAAAATATCTGATATGTTAAAATCGATCTGTGCATTAGTGTGAATGCTGCCTAGTTCTAATAGATCCAACAATCAAAGAGTAATAATGCTGAGGGGGAAGAAAAAAAGAGAAAAAAGCTGAAGGCACTTTTCGTTTATTATTGCTTGTAATGTGTTTCTTTGTGCTTCTGTATTACTGACTGTTTGCTTGTATGTTTACGATGCTATATTTAATTGAAACTTAAACATTGACGCCATACAATACAAATGTATTTATTTTTTAGCTTGTAATCATTTTTAAAAGGCACTTTCAGTTATTCTGATCCTGGCAGATCTATACCCTGCCTCTTTCTCTAAGTTCGCAGGTTATGAACTGGTCTAAATCAGAAGCTCTTGCACTAACTGCATTTTGCCCGGCAGCAGATTTTCATACTGGCACATTTCAATGGCCTAAGTAAGGTATTAGATATTCAGGTATTTTATTTCCCCCTGGATTTGAAGGATTTAGCGAGAGTTAACTTTGACCCCTTTATAAAAAAAAATGTCCTGTGATATGGATAGGTGGGCTCCACTCCACATATCAATGGCTGGAAAAGTCAATGTAATTAAAATGAGTTGTACACCCAAACTGAATTATCTACTACAGTCTCTCCCAATACAAATACCACTTTCCTATTTTAAACCGTTTGAAAAAATGTGTAAGCATTTTATTTGGAACGGTAAGCGACCTAATGTATTGTATTATTACTATGCTTTTAGTCTTGGACACCTGGCTCATTGGTCACTTCCCCCAGAGCGAGCTCCCCCTTGGTATAAGATTGAGCAGTCTGCCTTCAATCTTGCTATTTTCCACTAAACTGGTTGGAGAGGTGAAAAATCATCCAATTATTTCACAAATGCAATATGGTTAAAGATCTCTTGGCTGTGTAGCTTCGACCCCTACTTAAATGTTCGTTCAAGTACATGGTTGAACACTAAACTGTGTATTAATAAAGCTCGCTTTCTTTGGAGAGAATGGGTGAAGACATTTACAACAGTAGTATGGTATATCTAGATCCAAGTATATCTAGATCCCAGTTTTTCCAGTATTTTCAGTTCCCTTATTGTTGGAGATGTAAGTAGTTAATAATTATAAATAAATAGTTAGTTAATTATTTATATTATAAATTATTATTAAGTAGTTAAAGAAGCTCAATAGCTTTTTTTAAATTGATCTTTGCTATTGAAATTGGTATTCATAATGGTTTCATGAGGTGTTAAAAAATGGAACTCACCAGTGAATTGAATACTTCATTTCATATAAATATTCCACGTTTATGGTTTATTACATATTAAGAAGGTTCTGCGGTGGCTATTGCAGAAGAATACACTCACGTTCACCATTATGAACCTGTGGACAGCACACTACCATTAAGTTTCATTGAGCTGGCCACATATGACCGCTCTGAAGAAATATGGCCTCACAGGACACATAAAACGCTGTAGTACTCCATTCTCCGTCCAACACAGACACTTTCTTCTGTTTACAGTGAGTGTCTTGCCTCCTGCCTGACCTCTGCTGTGTGTTAAACCGCTGTCTGTCCCGTAAATAGACAGGAACATTGTTATTTTGAGCCCAGGAGACATGAGTTTACCCTCTCTTCACCTCACGAGAAACGATAACCCATTTTCAGGCTGCCTCTTTACACTGGCCTGTTTGCACCCCAGTTCACATACTCTCCATTCTAAATAGCTTGTAATAGTATTAGTGCACCCCAAATCATAGTGAATTTAAAAAGTATGCTAGAGCTGCTGTTTTTACTTTTTCTGGTGGATTTTTGAAGCGTAGCCTACATCTGTACATACTATGTACCACTTTACTGTGCAGCCAAAACGAAAATAAATTTCCACCAGTAAGAAAATCGCGACAAGCAAATCGTGGCTTTTTAGTGGCTTTTAGTCTAGTGGGGCTGCATCCAAAATCACATACTTTCTGGGGTTTTTTTTAATAAGTAATTACTTTAAAACCGAACACAGAGTGCATTCTATGTAATATGAATGTATGTAGGTCGTACTTTCCCACCACCAGTCAAGTACATAGTTTCAATGCAAAGTATTTAGAAGTATTATACAAATTATACATTTTACTCTATGGTGCCCCCTACAGGCCTTCAGCTGAAAGTGTGCAGATTCTTCTATTGGCAGGCAAATCAGTGTCGAGGAGGATTACAGGACAGCAGCCGGATTAACTCTCTTTGTGCTGGGGTTCAAAAGCTGGCAGCAGATCGCCGAGTGTGACTGGTGCGCTGGACTCTTCTTAAAAAGTTTCTGTCTGTGTATACATTCATACACTCGTCCCTCACAGACGGCATGATAGAGGACTGTGTCTGGTGTCAAGGTGTGAAAGACATTTTTGCATTTCTTTTCATTTAAACCAAAGACGTTAAAGGGTTAATTCTATGGGATTACATCTCTGCCACAATTCGCAAAATGAGCACGCAAAAGTGCATTTTGCACACACGCGAACTGAGTTTTGTGGAGAAAATTTTTCTCGCAAAGAAAGTATTTCGAGCACATGAAAATAAATTCTGCATTTAAAATACGTTTTTGGATGTGTGTAGAACTTCTCTTTTGCGCGTGCAATGTTTCACTAGCTTGCTCACCTGATGCCTGCCCTCAGTGCTCTCTAAATGCCAAAGACTCGCTTGCTCAACACAACCCAGCATTACAATATGCCACAATTCCAGCCAATCAGAGACGAGGCTGCTAAATTCTGATTGGCTGCCTCGACAACCAGTCACAACATTCTTTGCATTACCTCAACAGCAGAAGAGGAAAAATACAGTGCATGCATAATTATGCAAGTTGATATTCTGATCATATTTTTTTCCAAGCACACTTGACCAATTCCAAACTACATCAATCTTAATAACTACTATTAATCTTGTATTTAATCATTTATAATTGATATTTAATTATTCATGAAGGCTGGAAGTGAGAAATATCTTTTATTCAGGTGTTCATATACCTGAAACGTTGCATGCACAAAAAAGGTCTGCACACATCCAAAAGCTTATTTTAAATGCAAAATTGATTTTCGTGCGCTCGGAATACTTTTTTCTTTGCGAAACGAACATTTTCTCCACAAAACTCAGATCGCGCGCGTGCAAAATGCACTTTTGTGCGCTCAAAATATGATCTTTTCACATGCAGAATAGTGGCAGAGATCTATGCCTATATAACACATACATAGATTTCATCAAATATTCATGGCTGATTTATGTTCTTTTATATTTAGCCCTCCAGAAGTAAACCACTTCTTTGTTCTTAGAGATATTTTCTATATTGAAAATATTTATCATTGAATATGATGCCAACTTCATTATATTGTACGCAAATTGATTCATTTAAAAACTAAAATTGGGTAAGTCCCCATTGCGCCTTCAATTATTTTCTTACCAGATTTTTGAAGTGTTTATTAAAGATGTTATTGCTTCTGTTTCTGCATGGACTGTACATAGTGCAAAGCAGAGTGAGTCAGTGTAGCTTCCCTTGATTTCACAGCACAGACCACAGATAATATTCTACTTTAAAGCAATATAGAGGAAGTGAAATATCTTAAACAGTTAGACAAAACTGCACTAACGAGAAGAGGACACAACTTCACGATGCATCAACATGTATTACATGCTATCCAACTACATCATGATCATAAAATTGATCAAGGCTTTACTGCAGTATTAAACTTTGGAATTCAGGTTTATAGTGCATTTGCTAAATGTTTTCTGATATTTCTCAACATAATGCATTGCAATATCAGGGTCCCAACCACTAGAATATGGCAATAACTCACTGTAACTTCTGATCACACTGCAAAAAAAAATGATGTTCTTCCTCAGATTTGTTTTGTTTTGTTTTCCAGTGCAAATATCTGAAGATTCTTAAATCAAGACACATTTACTTGAGAAGCTAAATGAAATAAGAAGTCTTAATAAAGTCAAAATGAAGTGAGTTTTTGATTAAAACAAGGAAAAATACCTGCCAATGTTTGGGCTCAGAAAATCAACTTCATTAAAAAGGAAAACAAGTTTTCATCACCATTTATTCATGTTTTGGGCACAGACTCACTTAATTGTGTTCAGTTTCGCAGAAAACAAGACTTCATCTCTTCATTCTGCACCTTAAGTAGATGTATCTTAATTTAAGATGTTTAGATATTTGTATTGGAAAACAAGACACAATACTGAGGAATATATAAATTTTTAGCAGTGCATGCAACATTTAATGCCATGACTTGAATTTAAGTCATTGAATTGAAGTCAATTTTAAGGCCATAATTTATTGAAGGGGCGAACTAAGACTTTTAAGACCTGTTTATGTCACGAACTCCGGTCCATGAACTGCCATCTGCTGGCCATCAGAGGTCACCCTTTCCAATTTCTCGCACTACACACTGTTGCACATCACCCCAGACTACATATCCCATCATTCATTGCACTGATTGTGCTCTGGAACTCGCTGGTAACACTGATTGCACCCAGCTGTTTCATATCACTCCCTCACTATTTAACACTCACTCTGATCCCTTCCCTCTGCCGAGTATTGTTTAGCGCATATCTCCAGATAGCTACACTACAGAGCCCTCATTTGTGCCTTAGCCTTAGCCTTAGCCTTAGCCTTAGCCTTAGCCTTAGCCTCGGTTTCTGATTGTCGCCTGGTTTCCTGGATTTCTCCTTTAGTCTTGCCCCTCTTTTGATTCTGTCTGCCGTTCATTGACCTACGCTAGCCCTAGGACTATTCTTGTGTCTTGCCCGCCATATACCTGTCGGCCACTGTTTGACCCTGCCTGCTTTATGACCACGTCTCTGTCTTCTCCAAAATAAAGCTTTGCGAATGGATCCGCATGTCTCACGTCTCGTCAGCCCC